>NW_025890744.1:26998-30369 GCF_002878395.1 Capsicum annuum
TAACTTTTGGATTTTCGTTTGTTTGGTTTGGTTGTTTTATGTGTTTTGTGGTTTATACATTTATAATGTCATACTAGCCGATATGCTCCACCAAGCGACTGTGATCGAACTACGAGATCGAGGTGTGCCTAAAACCTTCCCCTCGGTCAACAGAATTTCTTAGCCGAAATCTCTGTTCGCAAACCAGTTTTAAAAGAGTCAAACCGTTTTAAAAAGGATTTTCCAAAAGGTGACTTGGCACACCAGATTTATGCCAAGTGGTGACTCTGAGTTTTGAATATAAAAGGTCCTTTTCGAAACAATTATCTTCATTGTCACTTTATTAATAAAAACTCTTTTGAATATAAAATCAATCTTTTTGGAGTTAAAAAGGGGGTGTGACAATAGGAACCTGTTGTTTTTCCTAAATTAGCTAGACTGCTCTTCTCTTCCATAATTTTAAAAACTACCTTCAAATTCTGTTCACAGTGATTGTAGAAGGAAAGAGAAGTTACAACGTGCTCTCTACTGAGTTTAAGAGAACAAACAAAAGTCAATAAAAAATAAGCTCTTTAAATCCAAGGCCTAAGCGTGTGCTCTGAAAATACCATTAACCGAATGAACTACAATAGGGACTCTTCTTGGAAATAATTACTCTCAACAACAATGCTATCAATGAGACAACTCTTCATCACATCATCTGGTAGCATGAGATGAGTTGTTAGTCCATTATCTGTGGCCTAAGTTCTTTGTCAAAATATAACAGTTGGCGAAATACACCCACCACACCAGATGATTTCCTTGATGGATCCAGCGAGGAAATATGAGATACTAATACAATAGATTTCATTGGGCAAACAGAGCCAATCAGATCAGTTAACACATCATTAAAACTGTACGATAATGCAATGTTTGCATCAACACAAAATCTATTTATTCGTGTTTTCCAAATGTCATCTTTCATCCCGTTATCAAAATCAATATAGATTGGATCCATTAAATGACAAAAAAAATCACAAACATATCAGAATCAAGAAAACGACCAGGACCAAAAATAAGATACGATGAAGTTCGCCTTGATATATGAACTACACCAAACATAGCAAACAAGAGCCCATCATCTTTGTTGACCAAAATATGTTGCATCTATTCTGAGTATTGTGCAACAAATGTCTTGAACACCACCTCTATTTTCCCCTCACTATCAAGCTCTCTCGATTTAGAAAACAAGATATCACGAAGATTACGCCCCTTTCCAGTGTCAATCCTATTGTAAGAATTCCACAAGGTTGGCATAATTAACTTATCATGATCCAAATCACTCAAAGCAACACAATACACAGAATTTCTTATAAATCTAAGTAATATAGTAAGTAAATTAGATCAAGGATCAAATGGTAACTCTAATCCAACTAAGAACAGTTCAAGAATCTCCTGGAACCTTCCTGAGCCAAGTTGGTTCAAATGGACAACTGAATTATCCAGTAAAATTGCACCATTAAAGTAATGCACAACAAGATGGTTATGGACAAAACAATAGAGCATAACAGAGAAAGAACCAATATTCCAGCCCACTTCATCCTTAGACAAGTAGCTAAGGAAGATATTTAATATACCAATAGTTGGATAAGCAGTTTGGTCAAACACACTAGCTATATAGTCTATCCTCCATATGTTGACAACTTTTGTTTCCAAATTTAGTGGAATTCCTACATATCTACGACGTATACCAAATTGACGAAGCCTACACTTGAACGAAATAGGGGGAGAAATAGGTTCACCGGATCAAAAGGAAGGTGTATAGATATATGATCAGACATCAAGATACTAACAAAAATTAAGAGAGCACTTCTTTCTCATAGAGATTCAAACACTTCATGTTCAACCAAAGAGTACTCATCAGGTCCATAATAAAAATTAGCAAATACCTGCCTCGCATAAGTGTTGGAGTTCTCTTCATTGTGGTATATTGTGACATTGACTTTTTCATTCTCAATCATCAAAGAAAGTTCACAAGTTCCAATATTAAAACTTAATTTTCCACCATATTCAATCTCTCACTCTCAATTTTTGTTGAAAACCTGATCCATATTCCCGAAGTCATCATCCGTAAGGGATAACTTTGGAAATATATGCTCGACTCTTTAAGACAAAGGATCAAACACTTGGCCCTCATGTTTTGCGGAAAAGCCCTTTACTGATTCGTCAATCTCTGTAACTAGATCTGTAGAGACAGGAGAATATTTGACAGGTTTAGACAAGTCAGAATCCTCCTCATCTTTGCAAGACCAGTTCACACCAAAAAGCCTGATATTTTTAGTGACTATCTGGGAGCGAGCCGATAGAGCGCGATGCACATTGTCAAGTTTATTGAGCATAAAAAAGTAACTCTCATTGAACTTCTGCAGTAAATGAAGGGCAATGTCGACATGGTTATGCATCATGCTACAGCCATTTCGAAAATGAATTCTCAATTTCTCAGTGAAATTCTTCCTATCAAAAAATTGCGGGTTGGATACAACCATTGGAACCAATCATAAGCAGTACCATCGAGATAGAAGGGACAAAAGGTAGCCAGTCCTTCTCGGGGAAGCCAGGGTTGGCAAAATACTGCTCGGCACAATGAATCCACCCTTCTGGGTTAATGTCGCTAAACTTATCAAGGACCATCACTGCAATAGGAGTACGATCGATGAAAGCACCAATGTAACAACCTCAATTTCACACCACAACTCTGATATATATATATATACATATATATATATATATATATATATATATTATACTTACAAATCCGAATACAAATAAGAATTCGAGCAACAAAGTAACAATGGACAAATACTAATGAAAAATCTTTGAGTAATAGAGGAAAAAGGTAACTAGAAGAGGAAAATGGTAACTAGAAGGAGATGAGATTATAGACCATTGAATGGGAGATGGGAGAATATAGAATAAGCCAAAGCTTCAACATAATTTGCATAATCTCTTCAGTAGGTAACTGCTCCCATTTAAGGTGTTTGCCTACCCTGGATCCCAAAGGAAATTCATTCTTTTGTTGGGTTGTAACTTCACCTGTGGCCCAAGTCCAAATCCCATGACCGAGTTCATAACAGAATATATTATTGTTATGATTTTGTGTCAACGTACTGATTTGTGCCTCTTGATCTTGGGCTGCAAATAGGGGAAAGAATTTTAATCAACACATAAATATCACTACATTTTCAATATTAAAATAAATATCTATTGAACGAAAAAAAGTCCAAAGTATAAGAGTAAGATCAAAGCTTTGATCATTCAAACTTTATTCACTTTTATTTTATTCTATGTATAACTAGTAAAGTAATTTGCACTTTGTGTGGTTATATATAACAACATTAATATGTAAGTACTTT
>NW_025890745.1:0-2999 GCF_002878395.1 Capsicum annuum
TTATTTCATTTTAGTTCATGGTCCAACTAGGGCCTTGTCCCAGATTTCAGACTGATGTTGATTTCATATTGCTAGAGATTTCGCAGACTAGTGTCATGTATTTTCGAATATTTCTGAATTTAATTTTGTATTGTTCAGTTGGAGTAAGATAGTGACCATATTTTAGTTTTGTTTTATTTTCCACATTCCCTTATAGCTTATGAATGGTGTGCATGATTCCTAGATGGAAAAGGGCACTTGGGCCATCACAGTTTGGGATGCTCGTCACGACCAGGATCTCGGTTCGGATTGTGACACATATTTAGTAAAAAGTAATGTAATTTTTAATTTTTTTTCACTTGGATAGTGTGTAACGCCCCGAGAGTACACCTTGGGCATCACACGGTGCTTACAGTCCGGAGGGACCACAAACTAACCCATGAGCTGGTACCTACTGTGGGCACTAACTAATATAATAATAAGTATGGAAGAAATACTGATATGCCATAAGGTTTTATTACTGAATTTAGAACTAAAATATAAGTCTATTGAAATAACTATCTAAGTCTAATAAAAATACTGAAATAACTATAGACTGAATATCTAACTCTAATGTCTGAAAAGCCTCTAAAAATGAATGACTATGAGTTGATGGGATAGGCTCCAACTAACTCAACTATCTGCTAAACCAGAAACATAAAGTAAATAATTTGTTCTCAGATGATGAGGACTCACCACTGCTACTGTACAGCTGAGAGTCTGAGAGTCTAAGTGTGATCCAGGAACTGAGCAACAGCACCTATGATATAATACATCATAGCATAAAAGAAAAGGTATGCGATCAGTAATTTAAATGTACTGGTATGGTAAATGAGGTAGGCTGACATGCAAGGGTTCATGAACAGTAATAATACAATCTAAGAATATATGTAAAATATAGAGTACTGATTAGAGAATAGGAAATCTATAGATACTAAAAACATGTGAAGCATGTAAATACTGAGTATGCATGAAAGTCTATAAATACTGGAAATACATGAAGTCGGAAAATACTGAGGATGCATGACAAAGCATATAACATGAACTGAATGAAATCTGTATACTAAAATAATGAAATATATGATATCTGTATGCTTTGATTAAACAATACATAGACTGGATTACTGGTCGGATTATTGGACTGAGACTGTAGGAGGTAGCACCTAATTGATATTCCCCAATCTGAGCTAATCGGGGTCCAACCTGTAACCCCAGTTGGAAGGGTGTTAATACCATTCCACGGGTACTACTGGCTATGTGGATCCACCAAACTGGTGTAATGTCCAAAGGACTAAATGTGTCAAGCCTGGACTGATGGGTGACTACTCATATCCTATGTTAGCTATGTAGTTCTGGAGTATAGGGACTACTACTAATGACTCTACCTATCAGACTGGGAATCCTCCACCCCTACACTTGCTCGGTGCTAAATCCTACTCCCAACTAAAAAACACTGAAATACTAGACTGTTTTGAGTTTAATTGACTGATATCTGACTGTTCTGATAATGCTCATAGTATGTTCTGACAACTATTCTATAATGTACTGAGACTAGACTAAATAAGAAGCTATGGTTTTTGATTATTCAATACCCCCAGGAATCGAAAACATTAATAGTAAAATGACACTAAAGCATGAAGGCTTTTAGTAAATCAATCACTCTTGTAGGCATTTTATCAAACACTTATAGTTCATGGTTTAAAACAATTATAGGAATGTCATGAAACTTATAAAAATAGCATGAATTCAACATAATAGATCTAAATCACAGTTTAATTCAATAATTAATAATATAAAACATAGAGGATTGAGTGATAATAATAATTTCATGGTAACATGGTATAAAATCAATAGTACTTGGAGATTCATGGGTGAACTCACAATTTAAAATCAATTAACTTGAAAGATCACAATTGTATAATTTAAAAGGGGTTACTTGGGCTCCATGGATGAACATCTAACATACCTGGGATAATGAATTTCTTAAAATTCTTGGTGAATTCTTTAGGATTGGCCTTGAATTTGAGAGCTAGGGTTCTTGTTCTTGAAAAGGGGATCTTTGATTGTGAGTTGAAATTGAAAGAATAATGACTACTTAGGGTTTTTAGGGTTTAAATTTCATGTTTTAGTTTAATTAGGGCCGTGGAAAAAGACCCAAATATCCTTGAACAAATTTAAAAACTAAAGCTGAAAACTGAAAAACCTGATTTTTGGCCTTGGCGCGACGCGCCACTATCGTGTCAAGCCACTGGAAATTTGACAATTGGGACCTAGAAAAACACCGCGACGCGGAGCTATCATAGTAAGGCTTTGGATTGACAATTTGTCCTGCTCCTCAATGCGCCATGATCGCACACCACCACTGGAAATTGAGAATTATGAAACTGATTGGTGGCGTGACGCGCCAATATCGGAGTGTAACGACTAAAACTTAAAATCGCCATAACTTCTTACCTGGTTAGCGGATTTGAGAGAATTTACTATCGTTGGAAAGCTAATTCAATTTCCTACATAATGGGAGGCTCTAAACTGAAAAATAATAAGTGTTTTGAAAATTTTATATATGAATACTCATACAATGGGACTTTGGTTATGCTAAGGAAATGCGGGGTTTATAATATTTCCCCCTTGAGATCATTCATCCTCGAATGATACTGGTTAAGCTAAGAAAACTGATGGAATGAGCTCATACACTGAATATGCATATTTGATGTGTGTAATTTATGACTGAACTGACTCATGAATGCACGATTGACATGAACATGATGTGCAACTAAAACTGAGAATGATAGATAGAAACCTTAAGAAGATTAGTACCTTGTACTGAGTGAGGATTAGTGGAGAAAAGATGAGGGTACTTGGTTCGCATAGCTACTTCTACTTCCTAAGTGGCTTCCTCAACGGATTGGTTCCACCAAAGAACTTTGACTAGTGGAACTTCTTTGTTCCTTAGTCTACAAACTTGATGATCAAGAATTTCA
>NW_025890746.1:0-5589 GCF_002878395.1 Capsicum annuum
TTTTAACAACTCAAGCCACCTTCTCTGAGGAAGATTCAAATCTTTTTGTGTGAGAAAGTATTGTAAATTCTTATGGTCAGTGAACACATAAACATGAACCTCATAAAGATAATGTCTCTAAATTTTCAAGGCGAAAATAACAATTTCTAACTCAAGATCATGGGTAGGATTGTTCTTTTCTTTGGGCTTAAGTTGTCTAGAGGCATAGTCTATGACCTTACCTCTCTGAATCAATTCATAATTAAGACCAACTTTGGAAATATCACAATAAACTACGAACCCATTCGTACCATCTGGCAAGGTCAAGACTAGAGCGGAAGTGATTCGGGTCTTCAATTCCTGAAAAATCCTAGCAAGAATTTGACTACTAAAATTTGACTTTCTTATTTGTCAATCAAGAAATGGGTGGGGCAATAGAAGAAAAACCTTCAATAAATCACCTTTAATAGCTAGCCAAACCTAAGAAACTCTTGATATGAGATGGAGTAACGAGTCAAGGCCAGTTCCTCACTACTCTAGTCTTTTAAGGGTCAACTCTAATACCATCACCAAAAACAATATGGCAAGGAAAGCTACTAATCTTTGCCAAAATTCACACTTACTGAATTTGGCAAACAACTAATGAGCTCTAAGGGTTTGCAACACAATTCTCAGATGGTCTGCTTAATTATTCTTACTACGGGAGTAGACAAGGACATCATCAATGAAGACTATGACAAAAATGTCCAAGTACTTCTTGAACACCCTGTTTATTAAGTCCATAAAATCTACAGGGGCATTAATTAGTATAAAAGACATAATTAAGAATTCAAAATAACCATACCGAGTTCTGAAAGTTGTCTTTCGAATGTCTATCTTAGAGAAATAGTTGGCACCCAGAAGTGGGTCGAATAAGTCATCAATTCGGGGGAGTAAATACTTATTCTTGATTGTGACTTTGTTCAACTGATGGTAATCGATGCACATTCTTAGAGAACCATCTTTCTTACACACGAACAAGATTGGAGCACCCTATAGGGAAACACTATGCTTGATGAAACCTTTATCTAAGAGATCTTTTAACTAATCTTTCAACTCCTTAAGCTTAGCTGGAGGCATTTTGTTCAGTGGAATAGAGATAGGTTGGAGCCTAGAAGGAGATCTGTTTCGAAGTCAATCTCCTTGAAGGGAGAAACTCTGTGAAGATCTTCATGAAATATAGCAAGAAATTCCCACACTACTAAAACTGACTTGAGACTTGAAGTCTTGGAACTAGAGTCTTTGACTCAAAAGAGATGGTAAACAAACCCTTTAGATATCATCTTTCTTTCTTGTAGATATGAAACAAACTTACCTCTAAACACAGAGGTACTAGCCATTCATTTAATAAATGGTAGGCTTGAAGATTGAAACTGAAAGACTTAATTTCTATAATCAACTAAGGTATAACATGAGTGAAGTCAATCTATACTGAGAATGACTTCAAAATATGTCATGTCTAACTCTACAAGATCAATTGAGATAACTTTCTGAGATACTGTGAACGAGCAGTTCCTATATATATCTGCCTTGCTACAATAGAGCTACCCACTGGAGTAGTCACTAGGAAGGTTTCTCCTAAAGTTTTAGGACTGGTACCGAAGCCTACTGCTATGTAGGGGTAACAATGGAAAGTGAAGCTCTTGGATATAGCAATACATAAAGATGAAGATGCAAAACCTATAACGTACCCGTAACCACATCAAGGGAACTTTCCTGATCATGTTGAGCCTGTAGTGTATATAGCCTGTTCTGACACTGCCCACTTGTTATGCTAGAAGTGGAACCCTGCTGAGTCGAGCGACCTACTAGAGATAATGAAATATTAGAATGGCCCTATTGGTGTGAATCCTTTCCCCTCTGAGCAACCACTGGACATTCTCAAACCTTGTGACCTGGCTTACCATACCTAAAACACATGTTACAACCTGCCTTACACACATCCTGATGATTTTTACCATATTTTTCGTAGAGTGGATTAATGTGTACACTGCTTACTGTGCACTAGGACTTTAAGACTAGCACACTTTTTATTTATTGTCCTGCCTGAACTTAGGTAGTGTAACACTAGATGAATATGGAGCTGAGGCTCAAATTGTTTGATGGAATTAAGAATGATTATCACCCTCTAACATTGGCTGAGAGAAGTTAAAACTACCTATTCTGGCCATCTTATTCTCTCTCTCTCTCTCTCTCTTTTTTCTTACACTTCTCCTTCTCAATTAGCTTTTCATGAAACATAAGTCTAGATAAGTCCATCACTTAATTGACATGGTAGTCCTACACTCCTTGACCATATTATCAGCTACACTAGACACAAACTTACTTATTCTAGACCTATTATCTACCACCATAGTAAGAGCATACCTCGCTAACTGATTGAACTTAAGCGAGTACTCATTGACACTCATATTACCCAGCTTTAAATTAATAAATTCTTGAACCTTAGCTTTTCTTAATTCTAATGGGAAAAACCCTATCTAATATGGCCATGGAAAACTCCTTCCACTTGATAGGCCTTGCCACCATACCTTAGTCCTCCTTTTATTGCTTAAACAAGGTATGAGCTATATTCTGCAAATGACATAAAGCCAACTATGCACTCTCAATCAAAGTGAAGCCCGTAATAAAATCATCTGAGTGAAATCCCAATCCTAATTGCAGCCATATTTTACACTGGATTGTCTAGGTAAGCAGCTAGTGAATGGGATAAATTAGTGAAATCTGCCCTAAATTTGGTGTGGAAGACATACTCATTCATAGGATCTTCCTAAATAGGCTATTGTGTAGGCTGATCCCCATTTCTTCATTCGTTGTTTCTTCTGGAAGGCATTGTCATTAAATGGAATGAAGGATGAGTTAGAAAGAGAATTTAAATAGAGCATCATGCTTATTCATATTCCATGAACACTAAAAAAAAGGAAACTTTTCTAAAAATAATTGATAGCTGCTTGTCCATAAGTCTGGCGCACTTCACACCCATGTACAAGACTCTACTCAACGTAGTATTCAGACTCGATAGGACTCTTTTACACCTTAGGCTATGATACAAAGTTTTTTCATAACCCAAGGCTACACCCTAGTTGCAACAATGGTTCTTACGATCATAAGTGACCACAAGCTAGCCCATGAGAAGGTACCTACTATAAGCACTAAATATAAGTGGACTGATATAATGTATGTGGAAAATAAACTGGTAAAATACTGTAACAACTGATAAAACTAAAATGACTATCTGATAATAAGTAATAACACTAGAATGATTAACTGACTATCTAACTAAGTATCTAAAAGTCTCTAAACTGACTAAAGATTTAATGGGAAAGACCCAAAACAACTCCAATTGAGCATATGAAAATATAGAAATAACTAAAATAGATAGATAATGTCCTTGATAGATGAGGACTCACCACTACTATTGTTGAATGTCGCTAAGCTTTCTAAGAATGATTGGGAAACTAAATGTCCGAACCTATTTTATAAGACAACATAGAGCAAAGAAAAGTACGTGGTCGGTACTTTGAATGTACTTGTATATGATTTGAGGACTATCTCAAATGTATTGGAATAACTAAACATAAATACATGATCATTTCAGATTTTTGAATGCATAACCAAGTATAAACATATTTCTAGAATAATCTATAAATTGAATAATTGAAATCTTTATAACTAAATAACTGTGGTTTTTCACTCTTGGTTAAGTAAAATTGTACTAAAATATACTAAGGACTATAATGAGACTATGAGAGGTATCATCTAACCAATATGCCCCAATCTGAGCTAATCGAGGTCCAACTTGTAAACCCAGTTGGAAGAGTGTCAGTACCATGCCAGGGGTACTAACCCTAGCTTTATAGATCCAGTAATATATCTTAAAGAAATAGAGAGTCAATCCCTAATTGGTGGGTGAGTCATAAGAGAGCGTCAGTCCTAAACTATCTAGTGAATTCTTATAATCCTATGCTGACTAAGTAGTTTTGAAACTTAAGGACTGCTACTACAGACCCATTCCTAACTAGTAGGTGAGCCCCATCACTAGGTTCGCTCTGTGCTAAATCCTACTCCCAACTGAACTGACACTGGTATAGAACTAGGATGAATTATATACAAGTGAACGTACAACTGACATTGCTCATCATGGATAATACTTATTGTTCAAATGAAATCATTTTTGAGGGACTGAAATCATGTAAAACAACTAGGTATTGGGTTTTCATAACCCACCAAAACTAAATAATTATAAAATACAATATTAAATTTTAAATTCTATTGCATGAAATCACAGTTCAAAGAACCAAAAAACGGGCATTTCACCAAACATTTACTACTCATAAACTTTGATTTTGGAATGCCTTAAACATAAGGAAAACCAACATGATTACATGGATAAATTCAAAACTTGACGGTTAATTCTTAAATCAATGGATCATGACATGGGAATTGCAACACTTGAAGCATGATATAACTCATTCTACTTTAAAACACTTGTAACCAGAATTTGAAATTGAATTAACAAGAGATTCGTGGATTTATTTCATCAAGAACAAGTATAAAACTCATGATTTAAACAAAAAGAGGATTTTGGGATCCATGGGTGGAAGGGACCTATGGATGAACATCCCACATACCTTATTAGATGAATTCTTGAAGATTTCTTAAGAATTTCTTTAACTTAAAGCTTGAGTTCCTCAATTTCTTGTGAAAGAGTTAGGGCTTGTTCTTTGAAAGAAAGGGATTTTTTCTTGAGTAGATTTGTGAGTAAAAGGGAAAATAATTCTCCTTAAGGACCCTAATTTTGTGCTTTGGATGAATTTGGTGAAGGGAATTAACCTAAATACCCTTAAAAGTTACAAAACTAAGAGGAATAGGTAGGGGTGATGCGGGTCTTAGAGCGGAAAACTACCCTATGAGGCACCCTCCTCAGAGTGTGGGACTAACTCAAGCAGCGCCTACCTTACCCCAGTGGTCTAAAGGGGGTTGCACCTACCTATCCCAGTGGTGCTTTTTTTTTGGTTTCCCAAGCACACCCCTACGCTCGTCTAAAAATTTCAAAACTCACTCGTGACATACTTTGAACAACTCCAATCATGAATCAACTCAAAAATCATTGTCTGAAGGTTTGGAAGACCAAAATAAGAATCATCAAAGTTTAGGGGTCTTGAAAATGACTGAGTATTCAACATTTTATGAAATTTTAAAGTCTTGAACCCCTTTGAACATACAACCGATAGCGTAATTGAGCTAGGATCTTATGTGGTATTACAATAATAGTGCAATATAGGTATTGTTATTATTGTTGTGTAAATTATATTATAATTTTGATAGCGTGGCACCTTGAAGAAGCTTCTTGAAAAGAAAAGTTGGAGAATTAGTGGATGTTTCAATCTATCTTCGGCATCTAGGTAGGATAGGTTTTACCTCTTTTTAGATTTATCTAGTTCATAGTATGTTTATGATATTATATTAGATGTGGATTGGGTTTTTGATGTTGGTGATGAATTTGTAATGATTACATTAGTTGAACCATTTAGGATATTCAAAAACCGTATATTAGGTGTAATTAATTTA
>NW_025890747.1:0-6584 GCF_002878395.1 Capsicum annuum
TTATTGTTTATTTTATTTTATTCAATGTCATTAATAAATTTGAGAATTATTTTTGTTAAACTAATTAATTAATCATTATAAAGGAATTTTGCTCAGATTTATTACTAAAGTTAGATAATGTTTTTTATAAGATCAAATTGTCACGATTTTACAAGAAATAAATTAAAGCCTATAAACGCTCAACAAATTTCTTAAACACGTTAAAAAAAATTGTTTCAATTAAGAATGTGGTGTACACATCTTTCTGTGACATTTAAAATTTAAGGATGCAATAATGCACCTTGGGCAAATATTTTTTCTCAAATTAATTTTCATTAATTTAATATAATATATATACAGATTTTAGATATTAAAAATGAGCGATTTTAGGTCTTAACATAATTTATTAAAATAATTTAAGTCAAGATAAATCAATAAAAGCGACCGTACTAGAACCACGGGACTCGAGGGGTGCCTCACACCTTCCCCTCGGTCAACAAAATTTCTTACCTGGTCTTCTATTTTCGCAGACCTACAAAGAGCCATTTCCTTTTGATTAGGGATACAATAAGGTGACTTGGAACACCATAACTCAATTTCAAGTGACGAATCTTTAAATAGAATAATCTCTATTCAATATCGTCACTTTAATTAGAAAACCCTTTGACTCGACTCGACCTTCGAGCAAAACAGGGGTGTGACATCTCTGGCGACTCTGCTGGGGAAATAATAAGAATTTGAGCTTTTGATACTGACTTTAATTGCTTTAATTATTGTTATATTGTGTTTGTTGGCCTTATGTGCTACTTGTCGCTTATTTACCGCTTTGATATTGATTGAACTGTATTATATATTGTCTTCTCTTGCGCACTACCTCTGAGTCTCTAAAATAGGATAGAAGGAATGCAACACATGCATCCTACCTTCTTTTTGAGATAGCTGGAGTGTCAAGGCACCTGGTAAAGGATTATAGTCACACATGTTAGACAGGGTTTGAATCGACAACGGAGGCAGTGTTACCCTACTACCGACCAAGTTGTCCCTCCCCGTCTCGAGTGTCCGCTCGGGTAAGTCAATCTAGACACCTATCCCCATAAGGCTTAAACTTAGAAGAATTGAAAATTCACAATCTGGTTATCCCTCTTAGGTGCCGCTTTATTTGCATTATATGCATTTGACTTAGCGGGACTCAGCACAAGGGTCGGATCTGTCTAGGATAGGTGACCTACTTTATAAAGACCAACATATGCATCCTACGTGCTCTTTGACATTTGTTTAGAAGGTTATTTATTTGTTGACTGGCTTTAGGCAACTTTAAAATGCAAGAGATTAATTTTAGTGAATCATTTTTCAACGACTTTTTTTAAAAGAAAGAAAAAATATAGTAACATAATTTTACGATCTTTATGAACTACGAGGGTCTGATTCTCACTCTTAATGAGATACGCAGGAAGTCCTTCCCAGGATACGACCCTATCTTTTGAAAAATTATTCATAGATTTATTAGGGAATATTTTGAAAATATGATTACTTTCATGATTATTTTTCTAATTCTCAGGTCCACAGGTCCAATTTTTATATATATCTTAATAGCCCTGAATCTTTAGGGATCATGAGGCTAAGGTTTTACCAAAAAATAAAAATATATATATTTCAATAGCCCGAATTTCTAGGGATCATGAGGCTAAAATTTACAAAATAAATAAAAATATATAAATCTTAACAACCCTGAATCTTTAGGGATCATAAGGCTAAGTTTTTACAAAACAAATAGTAATATATATAAATCTTAATAGCCCTGAACCTTTAGGGGTTTTAAGGCTGAATTTTGTACGACATACATTTCAAGAACTACGCACACCTGATTTTCATCTTAATGAGATACGTAGGCAGTCCTTCACGGATTCGATGGTCATAAAAAAAAATTTAAACTCTGACACATTAGTTTTCTCCAAAATTAAAATAATATTTAGTGGTTGGCTTGTGGCTAAATTGGCATCTCACCAATACAACACCAGGTTCAAAGAACAGGCAAGATGACACACAAATATGGTATAAGGTCTGATATGAGGTGGTGTAGACTGTTATAAATGAGGAGTAAGAAGAAATGGCCTGAAAAGTGAGAAATTTGGAGTAAAATATGAGAAACATGCAAATATTGAGAGAGAAAGAGAATTCTCACAAGGATTTTTACATGTTTCAATGTTCACTTGCCTCTAACCTCCAAAACACCAAAGTTGGACATGTACGAGGGTCATGGTCATCCTTTGACTCGTCTAAAAAGGTTTTGAAATCAATTATGAGGAGTAAGGGAAAAGAGAAACTGGTGACGATTTATTTTGGAGAGACTTTAATGGCGATAACTTCAGAATAGTTGGAATAAAATAGATGATGTTGCAATGAGGGTGGAGACTCCATTAAGGCCAACGTGCAAAGAAGTGACTAAAATATTAAGTTCGGCAATTTAGAAGTCAATCCTCACTCCTCACGATGAGGGATTTTTGGAAGTCTGTTTTATTTTTCTTTTTGCTATCCGAATTATTTTAGGGTTGTAGTTTGGAATTTATCTTGTCTTATTTTCTGTCAACAAAATGTGCGTCCCTTTATTTCTATTTTCATTTTTTAAAAATATTGTTTATTTGTCTTTCTTTTTCTTCATACAATTCTTTTATGGTGATTCTAATGATACGATATGCATGATGAATTTTTACTAGATCTTAAAACCTAATCTAATCCCGAAACACTTGACCAAGAAGATAGAGTTGAAAGACAAAATCATGTAAGGAAATAAGTAAAATGTTGAGATGTTTGTTGATTGAGTTAAAGCCTCACTTGAATGGGTTGAAACAATCACTTTGTGAATCAAAAATAACTTGGTCATTAATGAGAAGGTCAATCCCAAACACTTTAAATGAGAGTGATCAGAAGATATATAGTCTCCATTGTCAGGAGAAGCAAAAGAAAGTTAGCTTAAAAACGCATGAATCCTTTAATGGGAGGAATGTGAATATAATTGGACCTTTTTGTTTGACAAGTGCATAAGAAGTAGTGATATGCGTATTCAGTCAAGGTTAATATTGAAAAAATATACATGATCTTTATGTTCACTCACAGATTGCATGCTAAGTGCTTGCATTTTTAAGGATTGATATGACGAAAACATTTCATTCTGCTATCCAAATGTTGTGTCATCCTTTGTTACCCCTTTTGAGCTTTAATTTTATTTTATTTCATACCCCTCTTTTGAAATCAAAATAGAGTTTGAAAAAAATAAAAAAGAAGGTGTCAAGAAAAATGGAGTCAGAAAAATATCAAGAAAAAATGAAGTAAAAAAAAGTGTCAAAAAGAAAATGAAGTCAGAAAAAAAAATATCAAGAAAAGAAATGGACTTGAAGAAAAAAATCCCAAAAAGAGAAGAATCAAAGAAAAGAAAAAATGAGAGCCCAGGTTCATTTCGAAAAAATAAAATAAAAGAAAATGACTTGTCTGAACTACGTAAGACCTGATTCTTGCTATGACAAGATACGTAGGCAGCCCTACTCTGGGGTTCGGTCTAACCAAAAGAAAATTCAAGTTACCCAGAATGAAATAAAAATGGGACAAAAGTTTATTTCCTTAAAAGAGTCAATTCCAAAAGTTATATATTTTACCCAATGTTGTGTAAATTTTGAGCCCCATGCCGACCTTTCTTTCTATCCCATTCCAAAAGCCAAGTTACAACCAAAGAAAGACCTTCAGATCAATCTTTGAGAATGTCAAGGCTAAACATATTATGAGTGCATGATATTTCATATTTTGAGTGTTATTTTCTTTAAAAAAAAATGAAAATGAGAGAGTTTTATTGATGAAAACCCTTTTGGGCATCATAAGGCGACCGTGGGTTGTGAGATCAATAAAAATAAGAATCTTATTGGTAAAAGTCTTCATGGGAACCATAAGACGACAATGTGTTGAAAAAAAAAAGAAAATGGGAGCGGCTTGTTGGCGAAAACCCATCAAGGTGTCACTAGCTTAAGGAGGATTATAATCCAAAGGGAACAAGTTCAAGAATGACTCCCTTTAAAATTTAATGAGTGGGCAAAAGTGATAGTGATTAGTTTGGATAGATCAGGTTGTTTAATTCCAAATGCATGTTATAATCACTAGAATCAGCTGCCACACCCAAAAAAAAAATTTCTTTTTGACATTTTTTTAAAGAAGAGATGTCTATTGTCCTTTCCTATTCTTTTTATTTTTATTTCTATTTTTATTTTTGATTTTTGTGTCTTTGTGGTCAAAATAAAATCACTATCGTCATCTTTCATGAATTTTTGAGTCAAAATTTTGTCAAGATAAGTGAGGAAAGACTTCAAAACTTGCTACCAACTCCTTTAGTTGTGAAAAGTAAGACAAAAGACCAACACACAAAGATAACATGTTTCAAAAATAAAGTAAAGTACTCGAGAATGCTTGTCATCCGATAATTTTTGGACTCATAAAAATATAAAAGGTGTATTTGAAGCTGAATCCCGAGGCATCATGCAAGAGAAATATGATTTGAGTCAAAATATTTCAGTAGTCAGAATTTGGAGTCATTACTACAAGAAGTCAACAATACCTATCAATGATTTACAATGGACCTGGACATGATAAGTGTAAGAGATCGTGTCAATAGCCAAATGCCACAAATCAACCACCGTGTTTTTAAATTAAAAAGTTTTCTTTATATGAAACAAAAACATGTGTTACCTTTATATCAAAGGTTTCAAAGCTTAACTAGTAAAAGCTGCAATTTCTCACTTCTGCAAATGCAAGAGGCAGTACTATTACACAGATTTGGTAATCAATAATGGTAACAACTCATCATTTTAACCCTTAGGAGACGCAATTCCTATTCCTTATAATTCAAGATTCATTTGTTAGGTGATGCACTTCCTAACTTTAGCTATCACTCCTACAAGACGCACTTTCTAGTCAAGTTATTTCATTCTACTCTTAGGAGACGCACTTCCTAGTCAGGGTATGTCAGTATTCATTTGTTAGGTAACGCACTTTCTAACTTGAACATTCACTCCTAGAAGACGCACTTTCTAGTCGAGTCATTTCCTTTAATCCCTAGGAGACGCACTTCCTAGTCAAGGTATGTCAATCTTCATTTGTTAGGTAACGCACTTCCTAACTTGAACATTCACTCCTAGAAGACGCACTTTCTAGTTGAGTCATTTCATTTAATCCCTAGGAGATGCACTTCCTAATCAGGGTATGTCAATTTTCATGTGTTAGGTAACACACTTCCTGGTAACACACTTCCTAACTTGAACATTCGCTCCTAGAAGACGCATTTTCTAGTCGAGTCATTTCATTTAATCCCTAGGAGACGCACTTTCTAGTCAGGGTATGTCAATTTTCATGTGTTAGGTGACACACTTCCTAACTTGAACTTTCACTCCTAGAAGATGCACTTTCTAATTGAGTCATTTTATTTAACTCCTAGGAAACGCACTTCTTTGTCTGGGTAATTTAAGTTTCATGTGTTAGGAGATGCATTTCCTAATTTTGATCATTAATTTTACTCTGAAGAGACGCATTTCTTTAGCAGGACCTTGATTCACCCTGTTTCTGTACTTTTAAAAAAATTGTGATCTAATGACACTCACTAAATTTTCTAGTACAAACTGGGGCACGAAAAATTTTATTTGTGTTTATTGAAATTTATTTTATGCCCAGGACCCTCCTGAAGAAGGGGACAGGACCCTTCTGAAGAATGTGAATTTATTTTATGCTCAGGACCCTCCTGAAGAATGGGACAGGACCCTCCTGAAGAATGGAAATTTATTTTATGCTCAGGACCCTCCTGAAGAATGGGACAGGACCCTCCTGAAGAATGAAAATTTATTTTATGCTCAGGACCCTCCTGAAGAATGAGAATTTATTTTATGCTCAGGACCCTCCTAAAGAATGGGACAGGACCCTTCAGCTCAGGACCCACCTGAAGAATGGGACAGGACCCTCCTAAAGAATGAAAATTTACTTTTTGAATAGGACCCTCATGAAGAATGGGAATTCACTTTTGAATAGGACCCTCTTGAAGAATGAGAATTTACTTTTGAACAGGACCATTCTAAAGAATGAGAATTTACTTTTTGCTCATGACCCTCCTGAATAATAGGAATCTACTTTGTCCAGGACCCTCCTGAAGAATGGGATGTTATTTTTCTGTTTCACTTTTTATTTTGAGTTCAGGAACATATTTGAAAAATCAGAAATTGTAAGTCCAGGAGCCCTCCTGAAGAACAGGATGAAGAAAAAAGGAAATCCATGAGTCCGCCTGAAGAATAGGGTGAAGAAATTGTAAGTCCAGGAGCCCGCCTGAAGAACAGGGTGAAGAAATTGTAAGTTCAGGAGCCCTCCTGAAGAACAGGGTGAAGAAAAAAAGAAATCTAGGAGTCCGCCTGAAGAATAGGGTGAAGAAAGTGTAAGTCCAGGAGCCCGCCTGAAGAATAGGGTGAAGAAAAAAAAAAGTCCAGGAGCCCGCCTAAAGAACAAGGTGAAGAAATTGTAAATTCAGGAGTCCGCCTGAATAATAGGGTGAAGAAAAAGGAAGTCCAGGAGTCCATCTGAAGAAC
>NW_025890748.1:0-2072 GCF_002878395.1 Capsicum annuum
AAATGATGAAGCACCTTGGTTTTTACATGATTATGCATATGTGAAAGTGATATTGATGACTTGCAAGTTGGGTATGACGATACCTTACAGAATATGATATGTGATTGAATCAGAGAAATTTTAATGCATTGAGCTTACATGAGTAAGGTGGATGCCTGAAAAAGGCGTTTGAGTGTAAGGTGTCATCACTGGAAAATGTGTTTACCGACACAAAAATTTGGTACCAGGCTAAGTGATCTTGTGTACTTGACTTTATGTCATTTCCAAATTGGGACTATAGGTAGGAGCCTAGGATAATTGATCTTGGGTACTACCATTGGGTCGAGACACTATGCTTCGTGGTCTTATGTGTCTCTCGCTCACTTATACTCTAATCTCGGCAGCAATCGGGTTTGACAGTTGGTGTAAATTATGTAGGATATTCCACCTAGCTCAGTTGCATTTCATTATTGTTGAAAAACTATTGCATTACGCCCATGTGTTTTCAAATGATTTGATATGAAATTACTTTATAATGGCTCTTAACTATATTTTGTAAAAAAAAAAATATTATGTTTTGTTTTGATATCTCTGCGTGCTAGTACTTTTGTGCTGACCCCATCCCCTCTCCAACCTCTAAGGTTCAGAGGCGCAATGTAGGGGTCAAGAGAAGTAGTAGATCATTCAGACAGAGTTGCAGAGACAAGTGGTGATCCTTCTATGTTTCGGAAGGTCTTATGTCCTGCATTCCTTTTATCTTATATTTAGTTTTGGGGTTTACTAGGGGCCTTGTCCAAGTTTATATACAGTTACTTGACTCAGTCATTTGTTAGAGATTTTCGCAGACAATTGTTTAGAGGTTGATTGATGTTGGGGGAACCTTATTTCCCCGTTATTGTTTCTTTTCATATTTATGATCATGTTTCCGAATTATTGTGTTTCTTCCACATTACTTTGATCATATGAATTAGGTGCATGATTACCAGACAGATAGGGGTGTTTCGGGCCTTTATGGTTCGAAATGCTCGTCACGGTCAGGCCCTGGTTCGGGTCGTGACAAGAAGGCTTACCATTGGAAACGTCTCTTCTATCTAAAACCTCTACTGCTTATCCGGACCTATAGATTGAGCCTCAAACCCTAAGAGGTAAGGGGTCAATACAATTGTACTGGTACACAGAGCAAATCCAAAATAGTAATTTATATACAACATACATGAGAGCAATTTAAAACAGTTCATAAATATCTATCATATGGTAAGAATCACATGGGCATGTTTGAAAGACTCTGTAAAAATGATTTGAACGTTGTGACACTCTTTGTTTTTCTTATGTACTAGGTGGTATACCCTACAACTTTAAAATTCTACAGGCTATATGTAATCTTCCATTAACTCGACAGCCAAGCCCCCAACCCAAGTTTACTGCAAGGGTCGGAGTCTCTATCTCTACTACGCCACAAGGCCGTCGCTAGCGTACAATAATAATATACTCGAATCGGAAAAATATAGTTTTAGGCTAAGAGTTTCTTGAACTCAAACCTTCTTCCTGTAACCACCTAACCCTCTTTAAGCCCATTTTAACACTTTTAAATATGTATTCTCTGAAAACAAACTCTGAAAACTCTAACTCTGTTATGGCATACATACAATATGGTATCATTACACCATTGACTTGCAAATCGTATCTCTAAGCCATTAATAACATTTTAAAATCTCTGTTTTCAAAGCACAAGGTTTAGGACCACCATATCAATAAATCAAATCAAAGAATCCTCTCTGATAAATCATGTAAAACCATGCAAGCAACTTTCTTGATCAACATTTCAATAATACAAGGTGGTCATGTCAAAGTTCTCATTCACAAGCAATTTTTTCTCTTTAACACAAAATGTAATTATATCAAGAAAACACCCTCTCATCATCTCTAAATCATGTTCAAATACTATGACATTGAGAAAACTACTTTCGAACTATAAAACATGCATTTCAACTCTTTTCCAACAAGATCATAAACCTTAATTTAACACCAAAGAACAATCTTCAAATCTCAATTTTCATACATATATATATACATGTAAATCAATTTAAGGGGGG
>NW_025890749.1:0-9030 GCF_002878395.1 Capsicum annuum
ACTTGATGTTGTATAAACCTTTTTTCACTTTTAATGACCTTTCGTGGTTGTAAACTAGAAGAAGTCAGCACTATAATATCACTTGCCCAAGAGGAAAAGTGTTGTATGGTTACTTCAATGAAGCAATCACTTGTCCGGGAGGAAGGTGCTTGTCGAGCAATGTAACGATTTCTCTTGTTTGTAACTTGAAGAATCAGCACTAGAACACCACTTGTCCGGAAGGAAAGTGTTGTTAGGCTATTTCGATGAAGCAATCACTTGTCCGGGAGGAAGGTGTTTGTCGAGCAATCTAGTGATTCTTCTTGTTCGCAACTCGAAAGGTAAGCCCAGGTACATCCATTTGTCCGAAAGGAAAGTGTATGCTGGGAAAAAGAAAGGATTTACTTGGATTCTAAAGCTTATAACCTTTAATTTAAAAGTAGGTACCTTAATCGGATCTGCTACATGAGGAAACAATTGAATAAATAACGCGTTCTTTAAGTTCGGGAGAATTAAAGGATAGGTTACCCACTGAGATCGGAAGATAAATGGGTAAATAATAGGATTCAATTACCCTTGCAACTTAAGTATCAACTTGGAACTCTAAAAGAAATTCATAACCTTCTCTGTTTAAGCATCTCGGTAACCATAAATCTAGTTTCCCATAATATTGTTGAATTGAAGTATTTAGTAATTTTTGTCAAACCACTACCCCCCCCCCCCCTTTATCTCTTTGTATAATTTGTATAAATTCAACTTGTAGCTTTAGTTTCAAATTAATTTAATTACCACTCACATTGTTCCTTGTAGGTTTGACCCCGACTCCAAAGTTGGGTAAATATATTGACGACGATCGCCTTGCACTAAATTAAAGTGTAAGATGAGCGTTATCATTTGTCCAGCCAAATGGACATGAAAAATTTAACGGACCACACTGGGAAAATCCTCAACCTCCCTAACATGCCCCGATCGATTATCGACCCACGCACGTTCGGCCCTCGGGCCCACCCTCGAAACCGTGGGCTATAGCACACTGATTTGGCTAGAAAATGCCTCGTTCGTGCTGTTTCGCCCGTTTGTCCACCCAAATGGGCACGAAAAATTAAACAGACCACACTAGAACGATCCCCAACCTCCCTGGCACACCCCAGTCAATTTTTGCCCCACAGCACGCCCAGACCCCGTGCCCACCCCCAAAACCATGGGCGTAGCACACCATTTTGGCCCAAAAATGCCCTGTTCGCACCGTTTCGCCCGTTTGTCCACCCAAATGGCCACGAAAAATTAAAATGACCACACTGGGATGATCCCCAACCTCCTTGGCACTCCTCAGTTGATTTTCAGCCCATAGAACACCCGGACCCCAGGCCCACCCCCAAAACTGTGCGCTATAAAACATCGATTTGGCCCGAAAATGCCCCGTTTGTGCCATTTCGCCTGTTTGTCCACCAACACGGCCATGAAAAATTAAACAGACCACACTGGGATGATCTCCAACCTCCCTGTCATGCCCCGGCCGATTATCGGCCAACAGCATGCTCGGACCTTGATCCCACCCTCGAAACAGTGGGCTATAGCACACCGATGGACATTTCCTGTTTGTCCATACAAATGGCCACCAAAAATTAAACCGACCATATTGGGATAATCCCCAACATCCCTGGCATGCCCCGGTCGATTTTCGGCACACAGCACGCTCGAACCCCGAGCCCACCCCTGAAACCGTGAGTTATAGCACAACGATTTCGCCCAAAAATGCCTCGTTCGTGCTATTTCAACTGTTTGTCCACCCAAATAGGTACAAAAAATTA
This sequence comes from Capsicum annuum, assembly GCF_002878395.1. NCBI lineage: Eukaryota > Viridiplantae > Streptophyta > Magnoliopsida > Solanales > Solanaceae > Capsicum > Capsicum annuum. The sequence goes on from NW_025890749.1 coordinate 1,791, forward strand.
AACGGACTACACTAGAACGATCCCAACCTCCCTGGCATGCCTCGGTTGATTTTTTGCCAACAACACGTCCAGACCCCGAGCCCACCCTTGAAATCATGGGCTATAGCACACCGATTTAGCCCGAAAATGCCGCATTCGCGTCATTTCGCCTGTTTGTCCACCAAAATAGCCATGAAAGATTAAACGGACCACATTAGGACGATCCCCAACCTCCCTGGCATACCCCGATCGATTTTCACCCCACCACATATCGGGATCCCAGGCCCACCCCCAAAACCGTGGGGTATAGCACACCGATTTGGCTTGAAAATGCCCCGATCGCGCCGTTTCTCCCATTTCTCCACCTAAATGGCCATGAAAAATTTAACGGACCATACTGGAATGATCCCCAACCTCCCTGACATACCTCAGTCTATTTTCGGCCCCCAACATGCCCAAACCTTGGGCCCACCCTCAAAATCGTGGGCTATAGCACACAGATTTTGGCCCCAAAATGCCCCGTTCGCTTTGTTTCGCCTGTTTGTCCATCCAAATGATCAGGAAAAATTAAACGGACCATACTGGAACAATCCCAAACATCCCTGGCATGCCACTTTCGATTTTCGACCTACAGCACGCCCAGAGTCCGGGCCTACCCCCAAAATTGTGGGCTATAGCACACCGATTTGGCCCGAAAATGCCCCGTTTGCATTGTTTTGCCCGTTTGTCCACCCAAATGACCACAAATAATTTAACGAACCACACTGGGATGATCCCAAACCTCCCCAGCATACCTCGGTTGATTTTTGGCCCACAACACTCCTGGACCTCGAGCTCACCCCTAAAACGGCGTGCTATAACACATCGATTTGGCTCGATAATGCCCTGTTCGTGCCGTTTCGCCCGTTTGTCTACCCAAACGGCCACAAAATATTTAACGGACCATACTGGAACGATCTCCAACCTCCCTGGCACGCCCCTGTCGATTTTCAGCCAACAACACGCCCGGACCCTGGGCCCACCAATGAAATTGTGAGCTGTAGCACACCTATTCGGCTTGAAAAGGCCCAGTCCGTGTCGTTTCCCCTGTTTATCCACCCAAATGGCCACAAAAAATTAAACGGACAATATTGGGATAATCCCCAACCTCCTTGGCATGCTTCAGTCAATTTTTGGCCAATAGCACGCCCGGGCATCGATCCCACCCTCAAAACCGTCGGCTATAGCACACAGATTTGGCTCGAAATTGCCCTATTCGCATCGTTTCGCTCGTTTGTCTACCCAAATGGCCACAAAAAATTAAACGAACCACACTGGGATGATCCCCAACCTAGATGGCATGCCCTGGTCAATTTTCGGCCAACAACACGCCTGGACCCAGCGCCGACCCCTTAAACCAAGGGCTATAAAACTCTGATTTGGCCCAAAAATGCCTTATTTGCTCCATTTTTCTTGTTTGTCCACCCAAATGGCCACGAAAAATTTAACGGACCATACTGGGATGATGCCCAACCTCCCTGACACACCCCGGTCAATTTTTGGCAACATAGCACGTGCAGACCATGGGCCCACCCCTGAAATCGTAGAGTATAACACATCGCTTTGGCTCGAAAATGCCCTATTCGCTCCGTTTCTCCGATTTGTCAACCAAAATGGCCACAAAAAATTAAACGGACCACACAGGGACAATCCCCAACCTCCCTAGCATGCCTCGATTGATATTCGTCCCACAGCACGCCCAAACCCCAGGTCCACCCCCAAAACTATGGGCTATAGAACATCGATTTGGCCCAAAAATGCCCCGTTCATTCCGTTTCTCCTGTCTGTCCACCCAAATGGACATAAAAAATTATACGAACCACATTGGGATTATCCCCAACCTCCCTCGCACACCCCAGTTTATTTTTTGGCCACAAGAAGCCCAAAATGCCCTGTTCTCGCCGTTTTGCCAGTTTGTCAACCCAAATAGCCACGAATAATTAAATAAACCATAATGCGACGATCCCCAACCTCCCTGGCACACCTCATTTGATATTCGGCCCACAGCATGCCCAAACTCTGGGCCCACCTCGAAACCGTACCCTATAGCGCACCGATTTGGCTCAAAAATACCCCGTTCGCTCTGTTTCGCCCGTTTATCCACCCAAATGGCCACAAAAAATTAAACGGACCATACTAGGATGATACCCAACCTCTCTGGCATGCCTCGGTTGATTTTTGGTCTACAACATGCCCGTAACTTAGGCCCACCGCCAAAATTGTGGGTTATAGCACACCGATTTAGCGTGAAAATGCCTCGTTCGTGCCGTGTCACCTATTTGTCGAACCAAATGGCCACGAAAAATAAAACGAACTATAATGGGATGATCCCCAACCTCCCTGGCATGCCTCGGTCAATTTTAGACCCACAACATGATTATCCCCTGGGCCAACCCCCAAAATCGTGGGCTATATCACACCGATTTGGCCTGAAAACTCTCCGTTCACTTCGGTTCGCCCGTATGTCTGCCCAAATGGCTACAAAAAAATAAACAGACCATACTGGGAAAATCTCCTACCTCCCTATCATGCCTCGGTCGATTTTTAGCCCACAACACGGCCGGACCACGGCCCGAAACCGTGGGATATAACACCGATTTGTCCCAAAAATGCCCCATTCGCGCCGTTTTTATTATTTATCAACCCAAATGGCGACGAAAAATTAAACGCACCACATTGGGACTATCCATAACCTCTATGGCACGCCTCGGTCGATTTTTTGACCACAATACGCCAGGACCCCAGGTCCACCCCTAAAATCGTGGGTTATACCACATCGATTTGGCCCAAAAATGCCCCGTTCGCTCCATTTTGCTCGTTTGTCCACCCAAATGGCCACAAAAAATTAAACGGACCATACTGAGATGATCCCCAACCTCCTTGGAATGCCCTGGTCGATTTTGGGCCTAAATCATGCCCGAACCCCAGGCCCACCCCCAAAACCATGGGCTATTGCACATCAATTTGGCTCAAAAATACCCCGTTCGCTCCCTTTATCCCATTTGTCCACCCAAATGACCACAAAAAATTAAACGAACTGCACTGGGACGAGTCCCAACCTCCCTGGCACATCCCAAAAAATTGTCGGCCCACAGCATGCTCGAACCTCGGGCACACCCCCGAAACCCTGGGCTACAGTACACCGATTTGGCCAGAAAATGCCCCGTTCGCTCCGTTTCTACCATTTGTCAATCCAAAACACCACAAAAAATTAAACGGACCACACTGGGACGATCCCCAACCTCCCTGGCATGCCCCGTTATATTTTTGGCCTACAACATGCCAGGAACTTGGGCCGACCCCTATAACCGTGGGCTATGGCACATCGAGTTGGCCCGAAAACTCCCCGTTCGGTCTGTTTCTCCCGTTTGTCCACTCAAATGGCCATGAAAAATTAAACGAACCACACATGGACGATCCCAAACCTCCCTAAAACATCTCGATCAATTTTTGAGCGACAACATGCCCGAACCTCAAGCCCACCCTCGAAACCATGGGCTAGGGCACACCGACTTGGCTCGAAAATGCCTCGTTCGCTCCGTTTCGCCCGTTACTACACCCAAATGGCCATGATAAATTAAACGGACCACACTGGGATGAACTCCAACCTCCCTGGCATTGCCCAGTCAATTTTCGGCCAACAGCATGCCCGAACCCTGGGCCCACCCCTAAAATTGTAGGCTATAGCACACTGGTTTGGCGTGAAAATGCCTCGTTCACGCCGTTTCGCCCGTTTGTCGACCCAAATGGCCACAAAAAATTTTATGAACCACACTGGAACGATCCCCAACCTCCCTGGCTCGCTTCGGTTGATTTTCAACCCACAGCATGCCTGGACCTCGGGCCAACCCTCAAAATCATAGGCTATAGCACACCGATTTGGCCCGAAAATGCCCCGTTCTCTCTGTTTGTCCACCCAAATGGCCACAAAAAAATAAACGGACCATACAGGGACGATTCCTAACCTCCCTAGCATGCCGCAATCAATTTTCAGCCCACAGCATGCCTGGACCCCGAGCCCACTTCTGAAACCATGGGCTATAGAACATCGATTTGGCCTGAAAATGTCCGTTTGCTCTGTTTTGCCCGTTTGTCCATCCAAATGTCCACAAAAAATTAAACGTACCACACTGGGAAGATACCAAACCTCCCTGGCATGCCCCTGTCGATTTTTGGCCCACAACACGCTCGGATCCTGGGCCAACCCCCAAAACTGTAGGCTATAGCACACCGATTTGACGTGAAAATGCCTCGTTCGCACCATTTCGCCCGTTTGTCAAATCAAATGGCCACGAAAAATTAAATGAAGAACACTGTGACGATCCCAACCTCCCTGACACACCCCGATCGTTTTTCAAGCCACATCATGCTTGGACCCTGGGCTCACCCCCAAAATTGTGGGCTATATCACACCGATTTGGCCTGAAAAATCCCCGTTGACTCTGATTTGCCCGTTTTTCCATCCAAATGGCCACAAAAAATTAAACGAACCACACTGGGATGATCCCCAACTGCCCTGGGAGGCCCAGGTTGATTTTCGGCACACAACACGCCCGGACCCCGGGCCGATCCCCGTAACTGTGGGCTATAGCACATCAATTTAGCCCAAAAACTCCTCGTTCGGTCCGTTTCTCCCGTTTGTCCACCCAAATGGCCATGAAAAATTAAACTAACCACACATGAACGATCCCAAACCTCCCAGACACACCCCGATCAATTTTTGAGCCACAACATGCCCGAAACCCGAGCCCACCCTCGAAACCATGGGCTAGGGCACACTAACTTGGCTCGAAAATGCCTCGTTCGCTCTGTTTCGCCCGTTACTACACCCAAATGGCCATGACAAATTAAACGGACCACACTGGGATGAACTCCAACCTCCCTGGCATGCCCCAGTCAATTTTTGGCCAACAGCGTGCTCGAACCCTGGGCCCACCCCTAAAATTATAGGCTATAGCACACTGGTTTGGCGTGAAAATGCCTCGTTCACGCCGTTTCGCCCGTTTCTCGACCCAAATGGCCACAAAAAATTTTACGAACCACACTGGAACGATCCCCAACCTCCCTGGCTCGCTTCGATTGATTTTTAACCCACAGCATGCCTGGACCTCGGGCCTACCCTTAAAACCATAGGCTATAGCACACCGACTTGGCTCGAAAATGCCTCGTTCGCTCTGTTTCGCCCGTTACTAGACCCAAATGGCCATGACAAATTAAATGGACCACACTGGAATGAACTCCAACCTCCCTGGCATGCCCAGTCAATTTTCGGCCAACAGCATGCCCGAACCCTGGGCCCACCCCTAAAATTGTAGGATATAGCACACTGGTTTCGCGTGAAAATGCCTCGTTCACTCCGTTTCGCCCGTTTGTCGACCCAAATGGCCACAAAAAATTTTATGAACCACACTGGAACGTTCCCCAACCTCCCTAGCTCGCTTCGATTGATTTTCAACCCACAACATGCCTGGACCTCGGGCCTACCCTTAAAACCATAGGCTATAGCACACCGATTTGGCCCGAAAATGCCCCATTCTCTCTGTTTGTCCACCCAAATGGCCACAAAAAAATAAACGGACCATACAGGGACGATCCCTAACCTCCCTGGCATGCCACGATCAATTTTCAGCCCACAGCATGCCTGGACCCCGGGCCCACTTCTGAAACCATGGGCTATAGAACATCGATTTGGCCCGAAAATGCCCGTTTGCTCTGCTTTGCCCGTTTGTCCGTCCAAATGTCCACAAAAAATTAAACGTACCACACTGGGAAGATACCAAACCTCCCTGGCATGCCCCTGTCGATTTTCGGCCCACAAAACGCTCGGATCCTGGGCCTACCCCCAAAACTGTAGGCTATAGCACACCGATTTGACGTGAAAATGCCTCGTTCGCACCATTTCGCCCGTTTGTTAAATCAAATGACCATGAAAAATTAAATGAAGAACACTGGGACGATCCCAACCTCCCTGACACGCCCCGATCGTTTTTCTACCCACATCATGCTTGGACCCTGGGCTCACCCCCAAAATTGTGGGCTATATCACACCGATTTGGCCTGAAAACTCCCCGTTGACTCCGGTTTGCCCGTTTTTCCACCCAAATGGCCACGAAAAATTAAACGAACCACACTGGGATGATCCTCAACTGCCCTGGCAAGCCCAAGTTGATTTTCGGCACACAACACGTCCGGACCCCGGGCCGATCCCCGTAACTGTGGGCTATGGCACATCGATTTAGCCCAAAAACTCCTCGCTCGGTTCGTTTCTCCCGTTTGTCCACTCAAATGGCCATGAAAAATTAAACGAACCACACATGGACGATCCCAAACCTCCCAGACACACCTTGATCAATTTTTGAGCCACAACATACCCGAACCCCGAGCCCACCCTCGAAACCATGGGCTAGGGCACACCGACCTTGCTCGAAAATGCCTCGTTCGCTCTGTTTCACCCGTTACTACACCCAAATGGCCATGACAAATTAAACGGACCACACTGGGATGAACTCCAACCTCCCTGGCATGCCCAGTCAATTTTCGGCCAACAGCATGCCCGAACCCTGGGCCCACCCCTAAAATTGTAGGCTACAGCACACTGGTTTGGCGTGAAAATGCCTCGTTCACGCTGTTTCGCCCGTTTGTCGACCCAAATGGCCACAAAAAATTTTATGAACCACACTGGAACGATCCCCAACCTCCCTGGCTCGCTTCGGTTGATTTTCAACCCACAGCATGCCTGGACCTCGGGCCTACCCTTAAAACGATAGGCTATAGCACACCGATTTAGCCCGAAAATACCCCGTTCTCTCTGTTTGTCCACCCAAATGGCATACAGGGACGATCCCTAACCTCCCTAGCATGCCACGATCAATTTTCAGCCCACAGCATGCCTGGACCCCGGGCCCACTTCTGAAACCATGGGCTATAGAACATCGATTAGGCCCGAAAACGCCCGTTTGCTCTGTTTTGCCCGTTTGTCCGTCCAAATGTCCACAAAAAATTAAACGTACCACACTAGGAAGATACCAAACCTTCCTGGCATGCCCCTGTCGATTTTCGGCCCACAACACGCTCGGATCCTGGGCCTACCCCCAAAACTGTAGGCTATAGCACACCGATTTGATGTGAAAATGCCTCGTTCGCACCATTTCGCCCGTTTGTCAAATCAAATGGCCATGAAAAATTAAATGAAGAACACTGGGACGATCCCAACCTCCCTGAC
>NW_025890749.1:9130-14318 GCF_002878395.1 Capsicum annuum
TGTTTGTCCACCCAAATGGCCACAAAAAAATAAACGGACCATACAGGGACGATCCCTAACCTCCCTGGCATGCCACGATCAATTTTCAGCCCACAGCATGCCTGGACCCCGGGCCCACTTCTGAAACCATGGGCTATAGAACATCGATTTGGCCCGAAAATGCCCGTTTGCTCTGTTTTGCCCGTTTGTCCGTCCAAATGTCCACAAAAAATTAAACGTACCACACTGGGAAGATACCAAACCTCCCTGGCATGCCTCTGTCGATTTTCGGCCCACAACACGCTCGGATCCTGGGCCTACCCCCAAAACTGTAGGCTATAGCACACCGATTTGACATGAAAATGCCTCGTTCGCACCATTTCGCCCGTTTGTCAAATCAAATGGCCACGAAAAATTAAATGAAGAACACTGGGACGATCCCAACCTCCCTGACACGCCCCGATCATTTTTCTACCCACATCATGCTTGGACCCTGGGCTCACCCCCAAAATTGTGGGCTATATCACACTGATTTGGCCTGAAAACTCCCCGTTTACTCCGGTTTGCCCGTTTTTCCACCCAAATGGCCACGAAAAATTAAACGAACCACACTGGGATGATCCTCAACTGCCCTGGCAAGCCCAGGTTAATTTTCGGCACACAACACGCCCGGACCCTGGGCCGATCCCCGTAACTGTGGGCTATGGCACATCGATTTAGCCCAAAAACTCCTCGTTCGGTTCGTTTCTCCCGTTTGTCCACCCAAATGGCCATCAAAAATTAAACGAACCACACATGGACGATCCCAAACCTCCCAGACACACCCCAATCAATTTTTGAGCCACAACATGCCCGAACCCCGAGCCCACCCTCAAAACCATGGGCAAGGGCACACCGACTTGGCTCGAAAATGCCTCGTTCGCTCTGTTTCGCCCGTTACTACACCCAAATGGCCATGACAAATTAAACGGACCACACTTAGATGAAATCCAACCTCCCTGGCATGCCCAGTCAATTTTCGGCCAACAGCATGCCCGAACCCTGGGCCCACCCCTAAAATTATAGGCTATAGCACACTGGTTTGGCGTGAAAATGCCTCGTTCACGCCGTTTCGCCCTTTTGTCGACCCAAATGGCCACAAAAAATTTTACGAACCACACTGGAACGATCCCCAACCTCCCTGGCTCGCTTCGGTTGATTTTCAACCCACAGCATGCCTGGACCTCGGGCCTACCCATAAAACCATAGGCTATAGCACACCGATTTGGCCCGAAAATGCCCTGTTCTCTCTGTTTGTCCACCCAAATGTCCACAAAAAAAAAACGGACCATACAGGGACGATCCCTAACCTCCCTGGCATGCCATGATCAATTTTCAGCCCACAGCATGCCTGGAACCGGGCCCACTTCTGAAACCATGGGCTATAGAACATCGATTTGGCCCGAAAATGCCCGTTTGCTCTGTTTTGCCCGTTTGGCCGGCCAAATGTCCACAAAAAATTAAACGTACCACACTAGGAAGATACCAAACCTCCTTGGCATGCCTCTGTCGATTTTTGGCCCACAACACGCTCGGATCCTGGGCCTACCCTCAAAACTGTAGGCTATAGCACACCGATTTGACGTGAAAATGCCTCGTTCGCACCATTTCGCCCATTTGTCAAATCAAATGGCCACGAAAAATTAAATGAAGAACACTGGGACGATCCCAACCTCCCTGACACGCCCCGATCGTTTTTCTACCCACATCATGCTTGGACCCTGGGCTCACCCCCAAAATTGTGGGCTATATCACACCGATTTGGCCTGAAAACTCCCCGTTGACTCCGGTTTGCCCATTTTTCCACCCAAATGGCCACGAAAAATTAAACGAACCACACTGGGATGATCCCCAACTGCCATGGCAAGCCTAGGTTGATTTTCGGCACATAACACGCCCGGACCCCGGGCCGATCCCCGTAACTGTGGGCTATGGCACATCGATTTAGCCCAAAAACTCCTTGTTCGGTCCGTTTCTCCCGTTTGTCCACCCAAATGGCCATGAAAAATTAAACGAACCACACATGGACGATCCCAAACCTCCTAGACACACCCCGATCAATTTTTGAGCCACAACATGCCTGAAACCCGAGCCCACCCTCAAAACCATGGGCTAGGGCACACCGACTTGGCTCGAAAATGCCTCGTTCGCTGTTTCGCCCGTTACTAGACCCAAATGGCCATGACAAATTAAACGGACCACACTGGAATGAACTCCAACCTCCCTGGCATGCCCAGTCAATTTTCGGCCAACAGTATGCCTGAACCCTGGGCCCACCCCTAAAATTGTAGGCTATAGCACACTGGTTTGGCGTGAAAATGCCTCGTTCACGCCGTTTCGCCCGTTTGTCGACCCAAATGGCCACAAAAACTTTTATGAACCACACTGGAACGATCCCCAACCTCCCTGTCTCGCTTCGGTTGATTTTCAACCCACAGCATGCCTGGACCTCGGGCCTACCCTTAAAACCATAGGCTTTAGCACACCGATTTGGCCCGAAAATGCCCCATTCTCTTTGTTTGTCCACCCAAATGGCCACAAAAAAATAAACGGACCATACAGGGACGATCCCTAACCTCCCTGGCATGCCACGATCAATTTTCAGCCCACAGCATGCCTGGAACCGGGCCCACTTCTGAAACCATGGGCTATAGAACATCGATTTGGCCCGAAAACGCCCGTTTGCTCTGTTTTGCCCGTTTGTCCGTCCAAATGTCCACAAAAAATTAAACGTACCACACTGGGAAGATACCAAATGTCCCTGGTATGCCCCTATCGATTTTCGGCCCACAACACGCTCGAATCGCGGGCCTACCCCCAAAACTGTAGGCTATAGCACATCGATTTGACGTGAAAATGCCTCGTTCGCACCATTTCGCCCGTTTGTCAAATCAAATGGCCATGAAAAATTAAATGAAGAACACTGGGACGATCCCAACCTCCCTGACACGCCCCGATCATTTTTCTACCCACATCATGCTTGGACAATGGGCTCACCCCCAAAATTGTGGGCTATATCACACCGATTTGGCCTGAAAACTCCTCGTTGACTCCGGTTTGCCCGTTTTTCCACCCAAATGGCCACGAAAAATTAAACGAACCACACTGGGATGATCCCCAAGTGCCCTGGCAAGCCCAGGTTGATTTTCGGCACACAACACGCCCGGACCCCGGGCTGATCCCCGTAACTGTGGGCCATGGCACATCGATTTAGCCCAAAAACTCCTCGTTCGGTCCGTTTCTCACGTTTGTCCACCCAAATGGCCATGAAAAATTAAACTAACCACACATGAACGATCCTAAACCTCCCAGACACACCCCGATCAATTTTTGAGCCACAACATGCCCGAACCCCGAGCCCACCCTCGAAACCATGGGCTAGGGCACACCGACTTGGCTCGAAAATGCCTCGTTCGCTCTGTTTCGCCCGTTACTACACCCAAATGGCCATGACAAATTAAACGGATCACACTTAGATGAAATCCAACCTCCCTGGCATGCCCCAGTCAATTTTCGGCCAACAGCACGCCCGAACCCTGGGCCCACCCCTAAAATTGTAGGCTATAGCACACTGGTTTGGCGTGAAAATGCCTCGTTCATGCCGTTTCGCCCGTTTGTCGACCCAAATAGCCATGAAAAATAAAACGAACCATACTGGGACGTCCCCAGCCTCCCTGGCATGCCCCGGTTAATTTTTGGCCCACAACATGATTAGCCCGTGGACCAATCCCCAAAACTGTGGGCTATAGCACACTGATTTGGCATAAAAATGCCTCATTCGCACCGTCTAGACCGTTTGTCGAACCAAATGGCCACAAAAATAAAATGAACCATACTGAGATGATCCCAAACATCCCTGGCACGCCCCGATAATTTTTCAACCCACAACATGCTTGGACCCTGGGCCTACCCCTAAAATCGTGGGCTATATCACACCGATTTAGCCTGAAAACTCCCCGTTGACTCTGGTTCACCCGTTTGTCCATCCAAATTGCCACGAAAAAATAAACGGACCATACTGGGAAGATCCCCAACTTCCCTATCATGCCTCGATCGATTTTAGGCCCACAGCACTCCCGAACCCTGAGCCCAGCCCCAAAACCGTGGGCTATAGCACACCGATTTAACGTGAAAATGCCTCGTTCGCACCATTTCGCTCGTTTGTCAAATCAAATGGCCACAAAAAATTAAATGAAGAACACTGTGACGATCCCAACCTCTCTGACACGCCCCGATCATTTTTCTACCCACAGCATGCTTGGACCCTGGGCTCACCCCTAAAATTGTGGCTATATCACACCGATTTGGCCTGACTCCGATTTGCCCGTTTTTCCACCCAAATGGCCACGAAAAATTAAACGAACCACACTGGGATGATCCCCAACTGCCCTAGCAAGCCCAGGTTGATTTTTGGCCCACAACACGCCCGGACCCCGGGCCGATCCCCGTAACTGTGGGCAATGGCACATCGATTTAGCCCAAAAACTCCTCGTTCGGTCCGTTTCTCCCGTTTGTCCACCCAAATGGCCATGAAAAATTAAACTAACCACACATGAACGATCCCAAACCTCCCAGACACACCCCGATCAATTTTTGAGCTACAACATGCCTGAACCCCGAGCCCACCCTCGAAACCATGTGCTATGGCACACCGACTTGGACCAAAAATTCCACGTTCGCTCTATTTCGCCTGCTACTACACCCAAATGGCCGCGAAAAATTAAACGAACGATACTAGGATGATCCCCAACCTCCCTGGCATGCCCCGATTGATTTTTGGCCAACAGCACGCCTGGACCTTGGGACCACCCTCAAAACTGTGGGCTATAGCACATCTATTTGGCATGAAAATGCCTTGTTCGTGCTGTTTTGCCCGTTTATTGAACCAAATAGCCATGAAAAATAAAACGAACCACACTGGGACGATCCCCAGCCTCCCTGGCATGCCCCGGTTAATTTTTGGCCCACAACATGATTAGCCCGTGGGCCAATCCCTAAAACTGTGGGCTATAGCACACTGATTTGGCATGAAAATGCCTCATTCGCGCCGTCTAGCCCGTTTGTCGAACCAAATGACCACAAAAATAAAATGAACCATACTGAGATGATCCCCAACATCCCTGGCATGCCCCGATAATTTTTCAACCCACAACATGCTTGGACCCTGGGC
>NW_025890750.1:0-44041 GCF_002878395.1 Capsicum annuum
GTAGGAAAGAGTATTTTGTTTGTTATATTGTTATCTGTCCTGAGTCGTGGGTTTATCGGAAATAACCTCTCTACTTCATCTGAGGTAATGGTATAGACTGCGTACATTTTACCCTTCAGACCTCACTTTCTGAAAATACACTAGTTATGTTGCGGTTGAAATTATTGATAATGTAAGAAAAACTAATATAACACCAACTTATTTAGCAACCAAAAGGTAATATACAGTGAATAATGCAAAGAAAATTAGAGCATGTTCTTTAGAAAGTCACAAATACTAACTCTGTTTGGCTGTATAATTCTTTTAGCCTTTTTACAGTCAAATAACAGAACCCCAACTTTTTATTTTTCTTTTAGAGTAAAGCATTTGGTACTCCTGAACTATAACTAAATTTGTTACGACATACTTCAACTTCACGGGGTTCTACTACCACCTGAACTATAACGAAATTTGCTACGATATACTCCAACTTCACGGGGTTCTAACCACCTGAACTAAATTTTAGCGTATTTTTGTCAATCTTTTTAGCTGACGTGGGCCCCATTTCATGTAATAAAGGTGTCATATCAGCACAAAAGGGTGATAAAAATATGCTAAAATTAAGTTCGGAGTAATAGGATCCCTTTAAAGTTGAAGTGTGTCGTAGCAACTTTGGTCATAGTTCGGGGCTGGATGCTCATCTCTTTCTTTTCTCTACATATAAAATACTGTATATCCATGTGTGTTACTGGTTTAATCAACTTTACATTTCCTCTCTGGACTGATCTTGACTGCATATGCTATGGACAATTATCCATCCCGTTGGCAATCCACCGCGTTCTTTTCATAGAGAGTTCAGCTTCTACGCCCTCCTTTCTTCGCAAGGTCAACTTCTACGTGCTTGATTTCATCTTTCAACTCTTGTAAAACAGCATTGCTAGATCGATCTTTGCTCAAGGTCTCGTTATCAGTTAATAGATCAACTAGATGCTTCAAGCACAATACATATTCAGCTTTTACTCCAGGAGCATCATATAGTGACTTCTCAGTTACAAACTGCAAAAGCAACAGAGAATAAACATCACAATAGAGAATAAACATTCATATTAAATTTCGTCTATTAATCGTCGAAATACTTGAGCCGGGGGTCTATCGGAAACAGCCTCCCTACCTCACCTCTGAGTAATGGTATGGACTGCGTACACTTACCCTCCCCAGACCCCACTTGATGGGAATATACTGGGTATGTGGTCTATCAGAAACAGCATCTCTACCTCACGTCTGAGTAGTGGTATGGACTGCGTACATTTATCCTCCCCAGACCCCACTTAGTGGAAATATACTGGGTATGTTGTTGTTGTTGAATCGTCGAAATACTTGATTACAGTTCAAATAGTTGTACATTAGTAAACCAGAAAAGGCGCAGGTCTCTCACCGATGTCTTATTTAGATGTAGGGTGCGTTTGGTATGGAGAGAAGTGTTTTCCATGGAAAATATTTTCCAACAAAATCATCTAAAAACATTTGTACATGATATTCGTCGTTCAATGGAGATTTCGATTAGCGCCAAGGAAAATATATCCAAATATAGAAACAGTTCTTGGGACTTCATATTTGGTGTACTCTAAGCTATCATGAGGTGCAAGAATTCAAGCAACAAGATCATCATAACAAAGTCGAATACAGACCATTAATGATTAAACTAACAGGAAACCTTAAAAAGCACTTGAAACGTTAAATAAAATTGCAAACTTGCTGACCTATATAAACAAAAACTTCTCATACCTCCTTGTATGCAGAAATGCATCCACGAAGAGCGCTCTCAGCCTCAGAGCTATAAGAGTCCTGTTTCAGAAGAAAGTGCAGTTAAAGAACAGTTCCATCATGTTTGAGCTTTGAAATATCGCAGAGAAACAGATGATATTGTCAATTAAAGAAAAGACCATGTAACCTAACCTTTGAATCTTCAAGCTCCAGCTTTTTCATCTCCAGCAATGAAAGAGCATCAAGCGATTGCAACTGCAGGCAAATCAACAATAAAGCTAATTTAAACGTCAGGAGTTTAAGAAAAAATATTTTCAATAAAGGGCGCTAGTGATCAGTCAGTTAAGCTATGTATGCACAACAACTTACTCAAAAGAAACACAAAACATCATTCTGTGTTACGATTCCACGGTTGAGTAATGTCGTCTAAGAGGTCGTCGGGACCTCATGAGTGAAAATATTTAAACGAAATCCACTATATATAGAAGGAAAACCCAAGTAAAACTATTCAGTTGGGCCCTCTAGAATTGAGAATTCGATTAGATAGTGCTTCTAAAGCTTCTTAATTTAACGATTATACTAGGAAGAATTGATTGCTCTTTTTTCGTACACTTTGTTGTTTCCTTTTCTTTCTTACTTTCCTTTGTCGGTTACATTTCTTTTGAGCCGAGGTTCTATCCAGAACCACCTCTCTACCCCGTAAAAATAGAGGTAAAAGTCTGAGTATGTCCTACTCTCCGTGGATGGGGAGACCCCACTTGTGGGGTTAGACTGGATATGATGTTGTACAAACCATATACTTTCAAGGTAGTAGGAACATAATTTGCTAAAACCTGCTTACTACAAGACAGGACCCAACAAGACCGGCTTCTTTGGCCGCTGGTTTAAACTATAGCTGTATGTTACTGTATCCAAATACAGGAGTACCATATATTTATATGCCTATACTTCACGAAAAGAAAAGCAAAAAAGGATCTAACAGTTTTAACATCTTAAACAACTATTGGTTGGATCGCTTAAATAACAGAAGTTAGCAGAGGATAACATTTAGCTGGCTTTCGTTTCATAAACAATCAATAATGGGAACTGACCAGGATAATCAGTGCTGATTGCCTGCTCCTTCCTGTTGTCATAGATTCTCCATAAGACTGTTTATTTCCTTTCTCTTTCACGGAAGGCACCAGGTTTTTCCGAGCCACACTACAATCACCGATTATGAAAAACAATCGACTGAGGAAAGTTGTCATAGTCACCAATATTGATAATGCACTGACTGGTTATGTATAGTTTGAACAATTTCTACTAAGTTCAGATGAGTCAAAAGTACCATAATTGATTAACCTACACAAGCTAAATAGTCCCAGAAGAAAATGAGAAACAATATAAGAGTTCATTCATTACTGATACACGGAACTACTTTTACTTGTTAGACTTGAGGTTCAAAGAGAAACCTGCAATACTGAGAATGGACAAATTTCAAAACCTCATCTTGTAATTGCACAAACAGATGAACCAGGATATATGGAGAAGGAGCAGAAACTGTACTGAAAGAAGATGTAGAGCATATACTTTACGGAAGCATGCCGTGAATGATTATCGCCTTATCGGTGCTGAGTTAATCAGCACTCAGTGGCCAACTCCAGCCAATGTTAAAAACGTGACATTCAGCTACACTTCAAAAGGGAATAAAGAAGATGCAGTACATGGGATACAGCCCTCTTGACACTCATGTGCGTAGTCCAGAGAAAACGACAAGAAAGCCTTTGAAAGAGTAGAATATGCTTTTGTTAGTAGGAACTAGTCTTTAGTGCCTATAACTTTTTAGATAATTGTGCCTCTTCGCAGAGAACCACATTTTAATGTAGATTCTCTAGATAATTGTGCCTCTTTGCAGAGAACCATATTTTAATGTAGATTCTCTACTTTTATATATAACTTGTATACCTACAGATCTACTATTATTATCTTATCAAAAGTATATATAGTGGTCATGCAACTTCACCTGTGTAAGGCTGCTCAAATTTTCGGTTCCAAATCTAGATAAAGAAGGATTGCAGTGAATTGATGGCCAATGTAAAGCTAGTTAATTTTGCTTGGGATTTAAGTGTAGTGTGATCGTACGATGCACTCAATGGAACAGGTATTCCTCCACTTCTATTTAATTTAAGCAAACAATGTGGAGCATCTCAAAAAAAAAAAAAAAAAAGGAAATGGCTGGGCATAATAACGAATTGAATCAAAATATATTTCAAACTGAACTATGAAAAAAACAGATATACGTTTAACTACTACGAAATGATATTAGGCGACAATTGTAAGATGAAAACATAAAAGAAAACCTAAGCTGAGACTAACACATACCTTATTGACTTGCTTAAAAGATCTTTTGCCATATCAATCAGCCCTTACTTGATTAGCATTACTCTTCTTGAGCTTATTGGGGTCGAGCATTTTAACTCTAGCAAGATGTAGCAAATTTGCAGCAATCTATTAATGAAGAAGGAAATAAGGGAAATTACGTAGAATTCATACTAGTAAATCAACAGATAGCATAATCATCCTGAATTGCTTGTGCTTGTATGATGTCGAGGATTTAGAGGGAAAAAACTGAATGTGGTCCTCAGGGAGTAAAGTTCTTCGGGCATCAAGACACCTGCTCCAGAAATTACATCACGTCATGCTTGATCAAAATTTTAAAAGCATCCACCTTATTCAGTAACTAATTAGAGTATATGAGTCACCTCTCTAAAAGCTCTTGAGCTTCTTTCAAGTTTCCTAGGGACTGAAAGGTCAAGGTCAGACGTTCAGCTGCGATTACAGTCTCTAAAGACTTCCAACCAGGGGCAGAGCTACAGCCACCGAAGGGTGGTTAGATGAACACCCTTCGTCGGAAAAAAATTTCAAGTATATACGTTAAATATAGATATTTATGGATATATACATATTGTTGAACACTCTTGATTAGCTAAAGAAGCATAGCCTATTGGTCAAGGGTCTGCAAATTTGCAGCAACAGTCTGGGTTCGATTCCTGGTGGGAGAACCTATGAGAAAAAAGAGAATGGATATAGAGCAACAAGGTCTCAGAATACAGAATCATTTCAGAAGAAAAAAAATAAAGGTCAAAAATTATGCATCCGAGTTCCATGATTTTAGTCCAACTTTGAACACTAGAGGCTTTAAACGGAAAGAAACGCAAACATGAACAGAATACTGGAATCCTATCATTTCTGTTCTGTCTGATCAGCATATGCATCTTCAGACATGAAAACTTGGGGGAAGGTTTGGCATGAGTAAAATTTGAAGTCACAGTTTTACCCTTATGAGTAATTAGATTTGAATATCTCTCTCGGCCATTTCACTAAGATCACGAGTAAATAAATCTGAAAGCATTAGGATATGTTTGCATTCTGATCATGATATTTTACCTAGAAAGCTTAAGCAGCTTTGACATTTTGGTGAAGACTGAAAATTAGTGCTCCACTTGTGCAGTTATGCTTTTCGCTGGAGACACTAACAAAAGATATTGCAACAAGAGTTGTTTGAGTTTCATACTTGAACTATCAGGTGTGCAGGTTTCTTATATGAGGTATGGATTGTTAAAAGTTCTCAAAATAACTGAAAGATGTACCTTTTATGCTTTTTGGTGCCTATTTGCCTACATATTTGAACTAAGAGCTAACGGTCAAAAACATGCATAAATTTTATCCCCCTCTTGGAGCTTCATACCTTAACTATTGCCAATTGTTTAGAAAAACACACCTCAATTATCAATTGTTTACTTTTCCTTCCAGAAATATGACATGATATTTCAGGTAGGAAATATAAACAATTGACAGTTGAAGTGTGTTTTAATAAATAGTTGGTGATAGTTCAGGAACAAAACTCGCACACGTGATATTTAGGTATGAAATTCAACAAATTGGGATACTTTATGTGGGTTTTTGATCCCACGGTCTTTGAACTAATCACAGGATAGGAAAATGTAGACATTATGTACAATTGTCAATTTGCGAGAGAGCAGGAGGTTCTGTTTTGCTTTGAATTTTGATAAGTAGATGGTTTGAGTAAGGTGATTTCCCTCCTCTCGTTTAAAATCTGGTTACTTTTCATCGGAGGAGTTTCTCTTTCCTATGAAAATACACATACATGTACTTTCTTTTGATTTTTGTCCCACTTTTATCTCGGTCCGTTGTAGAATAATTGATATCTTCTCGTAATTTGTAATCTCGTTGAGGATTTTCTTTTCTTCTAGATCATAATACGATGGCCAGATGACACAGAAGTCAGCTCTGAACTTTGGGATGAAGTTTTAGAGAGCATGAACTTTCGTGTCAGTGATAAGGTTGCTACTTTCGTACTTTTGCCGTGAGGGCGCTTTCACTGTTTGTGAGTGTGAATGACACAGAAAATGTTGACATTTTGGAACTATTTCTGGAGACTCTTCCTCTTGAACAAAATGTGGTGAGTCTTTTATCCTTTATGTGTTAGCAATGTATTCTCCTTAGGTGAAAATGACGCATCACACTTCATTATGCATTGTCAAAACAATCATTATGCAACTCATTTCGTCTATATATTACCTAATACTAGTGAAGAATCTACAGCATCTAGCCATATATGTATATTTTATTTAATGTAACTACATCCAAATGAATTGATGCATTCCTCTATATTGCATTTATGCAGGATGTTCGTAGGACAATTGTCTTCTGCCTTCCACCATCTCATCTATCTTCTGCAGCAATAATTGAGTGTACCCTGGATGTGAGTCCTCTGCAGAGCCACAGGTAACTTCAAGCCATTGCTTTAATGCATCATCTTTGACTTCCCCTTTATTCATCTTGGGATGATATTCATTTTTTCTTGGGGATCACCGAAAGATGTGTATTCTTTATTACTTTGTGCAGTTTTCATCTATCATCAAAATTACTGCAGAGAAAGGAAAAAGGCATCGTTCCATCCCAAACTATACCCAAAAAGTTGAAGTCACATCTAAACTATACTCGTGACCTGTTATACACCTAAATTATAAAAAAGTGAAACTATTTACACTCTAGATCTGACGTGGAAATAAAATTAAATTAAAAAAAAAAAAAAGACGCGTCTAAAGCCAAAATTATTCTTTAAAACCCCCCACACCAGCACCCAACCCCACACAAATTCTCTCTTTCAACCCTATTTTTTATTTTTTTCTATTTCTCTCCCAATTTTCTTTCTTCTTTATTTTTTTTCAATTAACAACCACTATTCCTTGTGGTCGACAAAAATGATTTTTTCATAGTAGTTTTTTGTAGAGAAAAAGAGAAGTACATCTTGTTGATGTACTTTCAAATTAATCTGTTCATGGGAGAAGAAGTTCAATTCAATTTGGTGATACTTGTACTTTCAAAATTTCTTACTCATCTTGTTGAAAATCATTGAAATTAAAAAAAAAAGTCGATCAAATTTTTTTTTTATGAGACTTGTAAAGATTGGACAAAACTTATTGGAGAAAAAGAAAAAAATATAATATTGAATTTGAATGAAGTTGTTGCTTGGATTATTGATTTTATATCAACAATAGAAGAAGAAGATGTCATTATGGTCATTGGAAAATTGAAGAAAAAGAAGAAGAAGATGGTTTTTGACATTAAAGAAAAAAAAAGAAGAAGATGACATTGAATTTGAATGAATTTGTTGCTTGGGTGTATTGATTTTATACCGTTAATTTTTTTTTTCTTTTTGGTAATTGAAGAAAAAGAAGAAGATGGTTTTTGACATTGAAGAATTTATTGAAGAAAAAGAAAAGAAAAAGGTTTTGGACGTTGAAGAAGATGATTTTGGACATTAAAGAATATCTGTACTTCCATGGTTTTGGACATTGAAGAAAAAAACATAATTATTTAAATAAAAAAAATTATGAAGAAAAAAGAAAGAAAGAAAAAGATTTAAATCAAAAAGAAGAAAAAAAAAAATTTATAAAAATAATAAATTTATTATTTTTTCGGATGATGCTGACGGGTAGCACCACACCACATGCCATGGTGTAATTCGTGACAGTTAAGGTGCTTAGAAATATTATTCGTGGTTCTCTCCCTGATATTCTTCCGTTGCTGACTACAATTAACTCCTCCGCATTTTGTCCTAAAATTAAAATAAACAAGAAACGTCAAATACGGCGAAGTAATTTATGCCCTTGTTTGCTTCTCGGTCGATGTGAAGAGAGTTCTATAACATTTCTCTTTTTTTGGAGTCGTTTGTTAAAATTACCATATAGGTAACCTACTTTTACATCAATAGAAACTGCTGCTGGGACATTATGAGATGGTTTTCGACAAGCATACTAGTGCAACTCCAAACACAGAATTTATGATGGCCACTTGATTTAAGCTGGAAAAGTGTTTCATTGAGAGTCTCTTGTTGTCTAGAATCTTGTTTAATCCATTTCACATGTTAATTGTTAGTGCATTAACTCTGGGAATATTGGAGCTTAGATCTGCCTAACCTAATTCACAACCAAAAAGGACACATGGTGTTACCATTGACTGTTGAGTGCTTATGCATTTAAGTAAATAGTTGCTCTCAACTCCATTTAGATTCATATGATGAATTCCTTGTGTAAGGTTGATTGTACAATTGTCTAGATGTATGCAGTTGTGGTTTAAAGAGATACTTTAATTAATTCCACTCATTTAAGTTGGTTCCAGTTCATAGGTATCCTATGACATCTTACTGTTTTCTACATATTGCCGCATCAAGCTCAGAACACTTATTTTGGAGAGAGGACTTGCTGATCGTTCTTCATCTGTTGTTAAGGAGTGCTTTAGGATGCTGAAAAATGAGTGGCTCACCACGTGTTGCAACGGTGACCCACTAGAACTACTTAAATATCTTGATGTAGAAACCTATGAATCTGTCGGAGAGTCTGCAATGGGCAGTCTACTAAAAGCAGGATTGATTAAGTTACAAGATGGTCAAAGTATGAGGCAATTTCTTAGATCAGATAATGACGCTGTTGAAGGTTGGTCTTAGAAATTTAAACGATTTGATGGCTACTTCTATTGCTTTCTCGGAATGGCTTAGTATGCTTGTTGGTTCATAATTCAAGATATTGGTTTCTGTTTTTGATAAGACACTATGTTTAAATGTAATTCTTGATCTAAGTGTTCTGAAAATGCAGAATAGAGTGATGAATTGCTTAGTTAGTTTAACTTCAGTTATGTATCTTGCTAGAGATATTCATTTTTTGTTTTATTCTTCATAAAATTGATTGTTTCATCTAGACTGGAGCAATTTATGCTCGCAGTTCTAAAATTTGATTGCATATCCTCTCTGCATACCAGGCCAATGCAATCTTATCATCCAACTCATGGAAGCAGAAGCTGCTTTCTTCTGGAGAGCTGTCTGTAAGCACTTGCAAATGGAGGCACAAGTGGGTATTTATTATTTGTTTATCAGGTCTCATGTTATGTTTTCGACTGTCTTGGTGTAACATCTTGCGGCTAAAATTCCTTTATAATTTAGGAAGTTAATTGTTTATAGATCCAACATTTTCCTTCTCCATAATGTTTCAAGAGCCTCTCTGGATGACTAAAACCATAAATAAGGGAACACCTATGTTGTTTAACCTTAATTATCTGAGCAGTAAATGGACATCATTCAATTAATTGATGGCTTCAGCTGAATAGATTAGATGTAAATTCTTATGTATTTTTGTGCTTGCCAAAGTGTTTTGCATGGATAGCATGATGTGAATAGGAAATCGAGTTCTATATATTTCTTGGTTGGGGTAGAGCATAATGCGATATGTGCGCAGTTAATTCTAAAGTTCATAGGTCCAACTTATAGAGCCTTCTACTGAATTTTGGAATTTAATCATTTAAAATCTGTGGTGATTAATTGCATGATAACATGCTAGTGATATCAACTGTCGTGTCATCTTTTGTAGCATATGCATTATACTAAATAAGGTACGACGTGCTGTCCAGATTAGTTCATTTTTATGAATAACTCAGGCTATCAGTTCTGTATTTGACTTCTAGTGGTACTTTGAATATGTACATATTGGTCATATTTGCTCAGATATGTTCTTTTGCTACTATCAAAGTCTATTGAGGCCTTTTATGTCCTTGAATTATGTGAATGTTATAATGAAGGTCCAAAGTAAAGATTGCAGGTTCCTTCACAATTTTCTTGTAGAAGTATGTAGGAACATATTTGAGCATAGGCTTGAGGATTCTGTTGAAACTGAAGTGGGAAACCTAGTTGTAGACTTGTCGTTTACTGCTAAATGCACTTGGTCAGACAAAGTTTCTGGGTGATTAGGGTCACTCCAGGTTTAATTCCGGGTTTGTTGCTATTTATGTGTCTTAAACATGCAAACGATATGTTATGTGTTGGATTACGAGTCATGGGTCGCCCATGTGGACTGACCTGAGCCTGGACCCGACCCGATCCGACCCATTTCTACCTTTTGATTATCTGATAATAGAAAGGGGAAAAGGGATATTTGAATTATGGGGAACAGTTACAAAAAAAAAAAAAAAAAAAAAAAAAAAAAAAAAATTGTTCTGCCTCTCTTTATATTTCAAAAAGTTTCATTCTTCTTGACATTCAGAGTAGAGAGACAGTGAGATAAGAAAAATAAAAAATAGAGAAAAACAAGGATATGGAAAAGCAGTGAATAATCAACGTCACACAAAAAGGCATTTTAGTGTGTGAATCTACTCTCCATTTTCTTGAAAGACGAAGATTGACTTGGGGCAATTGTATCAGTAGCAAATTCAACACTTCCACTGCAATAGATTAAGGTACATAAACTTTATTTTTATTCCGAATTTGCTATCAATGGTATCAGAGCCAGGTTTATTGCCTCATTTTTTATACGTTATTTTTCAAGTTTAAGAGAAATTTATGTATGTAAATACCTGTGAGAATATCCTCATAATTATTTGTAACTCACTGGTTTAATAAGAAACCAAATGGTTAAGGGGATTGAACCCAACGTGAACAAATCTCGTAACTTTCAAATCTAGAATCTGATGTGCTCCATTGAACCATGGATCTTGTTGATGACCTATTTCTTTCTTTATTTTGTGAGTAGAATAAATAAGCATTTGTTCTGTGAAATGAAAAAAAAATATTAAGAAAGAAGAAGAAGGAATATATGGCGTGTAAACAATTTAATAAAGTTTTCTTTTGGGGTGTTAACTTCTGTAAATACTTTTTCTAGAAAAAGTGTGTATAGTGTTAAAAGGCATGTACAGAAAATAATGTGATCATGTGTCTTTGTCTTTTTTTTTTTTTGACTTTGTCAAACTTGACAAATAAAATTTTCTTTTGGGGTGTTAACTTCTGTAAATGATTTTTCTAGAAAATGTGTGCATAGAAAATAATGTAATTAATTTAAAACTGTATTTTATAATCTCACTGATATTTTCACTAATGTTTCATTTTATTTTATTCTAAAAACAGATGTTTAGAATAATCGAATGAACTTGGTATAGTATTAGTGGAAATGGTTGATTTTTTTTTCAATTTTTGTCATTATTCATAAAAGTGGATGAATTAGGCTTGATAATTTTTTTTATTAGTCCATAATAATTTTAACAGATTTTGTCTTCTACGATGAATTATGACATAAGTGTCACATTGAGTGGTAAATCCATTCTTATTTTTTCTTGGTTCCTATTTCAGAAATGGCCGAACGGGGACAAACTTGAATCACTCCACGTGGGAGTTCAGGATATCGAGCAAAGAGACAAAGTGGAAGAACACGTTGTCGAAGGGCATGTTTTCGAGGTCGAAAGATCATACGAAATGGTGTTTTTAGTGCAACACAAAATCTATTATGAAATGAAAGGGCTATACGAAGGGACAGAGAAAAGAAATTGAAAGAGTTCAAGTCTTTTAAGATGTCACCCAATATTAGTGTAGCTAGTTTTATACATTTGTTTGAGATGAAACGTCTAGAACTAGAAAGCTATGTAGAAATCTCAGATTGGGAAGCATTAGCTATTTTAGAAAATTCTCTCCGTGACCCTTGGGGTGAGAGACTAATTGATGTTTACCATGAGATTTGGCCTAGCGAGCCTTTCTGGGTGTACATAAGTCGTCTTGAATATTTGTGGAATGACTTTTATTTTTAGATTGACTTGTAACATAAAGTTGTTATAAACTTTATATTATATATATTAAGTTGTTTATCTCCTATTATATGAATTTTATTCATTTGTTTGAGTTTTAAACGACTTAGTTGAAAGCTATCATTTTAATGCACGTCAAGAAATTAATTTCTAATTTTGGTTATGTGTTTATTTAGTATATGATGATTGGATTCTTAAGTGTCCTTTCGATTATACACTAAACATGAAACCTTTATGTGAAATGATTTACTTGAATGTGTAATTTGCATGCATAATTGATAATATATTTGCGTAATTGTCTCTTAATAACAGACATGGCATCTAAAAGCATAATTGCTGACTTGAACAAAAGAGAAAAACTTAATGGAGACAACTACGACATTTGGAGTCGTAAAATGTGGTATGTACTAAAAGAGCAAAATGTTCTCGAAGGTATTAACCATGTCTTAAGTCTACCAGAAGAGGGCAATACTGCACAACATAGGAGAGACCTTGAAGCTTATAAGGCTTGGAAAAAGGCTAATTCCATTGCACGTGGAATAATAGTAAGTTCTGTGGTTGATGACCTCATACATGAGTGTGAGGAATTTCCTACTGCCAATGCTATCTGGGCACACTTGCGAGGAACATATGGGGGTACTTCAATTACCTGCCTGAGACAGCTGACTATCAAGTTTGACACTTATAAGAAGCGTTACGATCAGAACATCAAACAACACCTTAGGGTGATGTCGAATATGATAGCTCAACTCAAAAGTGTTGGCCATGTTCTCTCGGATGAGCAGCAGGTTCAGGTAGTGATCCGATCTCTTCCCAATAGTAGGGAACACCTAAATGTTAACTTAACCCACAATGACAGCATCAAAACTTTTTCTGATGTTGCACGTCACGTTGAACTTGAAGATGAGCGGCTTGGTGCTGCTAAAGCTGCTTCTAATGCCTTTATGGATGAATCAAGTGGTAAGGACTCTTCAGGATTCAAGCGTAAGAAGAAGTGGAAAAAGAATGGGAAAGGTAAAGAGACCGAAGAAGGACCCTCTGAGAAAAAAAATAAGCCAAACTTCAAAAAGAAGAAAAAGTTCTTCAAGAAGAAAGACAAGAGCAAGATGAAGTGCTACAATTGCCATAATCTGGGGCATTTTGCTCGTGAATGTCCTGAAGGGAAAAAGGTAGCATTTCTAAATGCATCTCTAAGTGCTATATATGTTTCTAGCACTGTTTTATTAACTGAATCTTATCCTATGTGGATTGTAGACTCAGGAGCCACCGACCATGTGAGTCGAGATCGAGAAGCGTTTGTGGAGTTCCGTCGAGTTTCACCTAGATCAAGGTGGATCTATGTAGGAAATAATGCAAGACTTGAAGTCAAAGGGATTGGCACTTGCAAAGTAGATTTGCGTGAAGACCGGTCTTTAATGTTGCATGACGTCCTATATGCTCCAGAAATTTGACAAAACTTAGTGTCTGTGTCTGTGTCTATTCTCTTAGATGTTGGTTTTAATTTGTTCTTTAGTCGTAATTATGTAAGAATTACTCTAGATAATGTTTTTTATGATTTTGGACATCGTTATGACCGTTTTATTGTTTTAGATTGTAATCCTTCAACTTATGACTATTATGTTGACCGTTGTGTAATGTCATGTTATTCTAGTAATAATGATGTTGATATAATTACATGGTATGCTAGATTGGGTCACATAGGGCAAGACCGAATGAATAGATTGGAAAAGGAAGGACATCTAGGTTCTTTCTCCAAAATTAAAATGCCAACTTGTCAAAATTGTCTTCCCGAAAAGATTACACATAAATCATTTGGGAAGGCTAAAAGAGACGAATTCCCATTGCAATTAATCCATTCTGATATCTGTGGTCTAATGAATGTGAGGGCAAGGACTGGGGCTTCATATTTCATTACATTTATTGATGATTTCACGCATTTTAGTTATGTCTATTTGATATCTCATAAATAGAAAGCACTTGAATACTTCAAAATATATATGAATGAAGTTGAGAATCAGTTAGACAAAAGAATAAAGACATTAAGAACCGATAGAGGCCGAAAATATTTGTCAAAACAGTTTGAAGAACTGTGTATTGAAAAAGGCATTATCAGACAATTGACTATTCTTTATACACCTCAATAAAATGGTGTAGCCAAAAGAAGGAATAGAACATTGTTAGATATGACAAGGTCCATGATGGCGCAGAAAAATTTACCAATCTCTTTCTGGGGAGATGCGTTGTTAACTGCGGCCTACATATTGAATAAAGTGCCTTCTAAATCAATAACTTCTACTCCATATAAATTATGGACTGGTAATAAACCAAACTTTAATGATCTATGACCTTGGGGTTGTACTGCATATATTAAAGATCGTTTTGGTAAGTTTGGAAAACTAAGTCCAAAGGGAAAGAAGTGTATCTTTATAAGATACTCTGAACACTCCAAAAGATATGTGTTCATTGGTGAGTTGGAAGATGGAAGTACTACTGAAATTGAATCACGAGATGTCACATTTTTGGAAAATGATTTTTCAAAAAGAAATAAAATAAAGAAAAATGAGCCTCTTTACGAAATGTTGAATTCAGATGATCAAATAATGTCACAAGACATACTTGATAATTCTATTGATCAAGAAATGATTCCTGGTCCAAGTGGGAGTTGTGAATCCCAAAATCCTATTGAGGAATCTGAACTTCAATTACATAAGAGTACCAGAAAAGGTGTGCCTAAACGATCTTATGAGATTGAGGATTATGTCTTAAAGGTATCTCCTACAGAATTGGATGAACCTAATTCTGTGACTAAGGCTTTATCGAGTCCTGAAAAAGATGAATGGATAAAAGCAATTGAAGAAGAATTAGAGTCCATGAAAACCAATAAAGTCTGGGATCTAGCTGACCTGACGTAAAGCTATTGGGAACAAATGGATTCTCAAAGTCAAACGCAAATCAAATGGGTCAATAGAAAGGCATAAAGCACGATTGGTGGCAAAAGGTTTTACTCAAGAAGCTGGAATAGATTATGAGGAAACGTTTTCACCAGTTGTGAAATTTACCTCAATTCGATTATTTTTAGCTATAGTTGCACGTTTAGATTTAGAATTACATCAAATGTACGTGAAGACCACTTTTCTCAATAAAGAACTAAAAGAGGAAATCTACATGGAACAGCCTGTAGGTTTTATTAAAAAAGGCCAAGAAAAGAAGGTTTGTAAATTAAACAGATCTATATATGGCCTTAAGCAGTCTTCAAGGTAGTGGTACCTGAGATTTCATAAGGAAGTGATTTCATTTGATTTCACCATGATCGATGAAGATCATTGCATCTGTGTGAAAAAATCCAATGAAATGTTTGTGATTCTTTTACTTTACGTGGATGATATTTTATTAGCTGAAAATAATTTGGAGTATGTAAAAACTGTTAAGTCATGGCTTTCAAAGTCATTTGACATGAAAGATATGGGTGAAGCAGACTATATATTGGGTGTTAAAATCCAAAGAGACCGTTCCAAGAAAATTTTGAGTTTATCTCAAGAAACATACATAATGAAAATTTTGGAATGTTTTTGAATGAATAGTTGCAAATTCATGAAGGAAAAAGAAAAAGAAGACATGTCTCGAGTACCATATTCCAGTGCAGTTGGGAGTTTGATGTGCGCTATGATGTGTACTCACCCAGACATTTGTTATGTCGTAGGTCTAGTTAGCAGGTATCAATCCAATCCTGGAAGATATCATTGGAAAGCAGTAAAGAGAATTTTTCAATACCTGAAGGGTACTGCTGATTATTCACTATGCTATAGTAGATCCGATTTATCCATAAGAGGTTATACAGATGCTGATTGGGCTGGTGACCGGTATGATAGAAAATCAACTTCCGGTTATGCCTTCTTGCTAAATGGTGGTGCAATTCTGT
This sequence comes from Capsicum annuum, assembly GCF_002878395.1. Lineage (NCBI taxonomy): Eukaryota > Viridiplantae > Streptophyta > Magnoliopsida > Solanales > Solanaceae > Capsicum > Capsicum annuum. The sequence goes on from NW_025890750.1 coordinate 15,788, forward strand.
GGAAAATCAAGAAACAAACTTGCACAGCCCTGTCAACTATGGAATTAGAATTTGTGGCTTATGCATCTGCAGTACAAAAAGTTGTTTGGTTGAAGAGATTCTTTGAGCATTTGAACGTCATAAAGAATTCTAAGGGTCCCATGATTTTATATTGTGACAGTCAAGCGGCTATCGCATATACGAAGGATCCTAAATATCACAGCAAGATCAAGCGCATTGATATTAAGTATAACTTTATAAGAGACATAGTAGCAAGTAGAGAAATAAATTTACAATACATTCCTACACGAGAAATGATAGTTGATCCCTTTACTAAGGCGATACCTAGAGACTTATTTGAGAAATATGTTATGGCTCTAGGATTACGTAGGATATGATTCTGTTCATGTATTGTGGATGACTTGATTATAATTATTATCAATATAAGAATCTTGAATTTATATTCAATCTTATATGCATGTGAAAATATGTTGTATTATAATAGTGTGTCGAACAAGTCGCAAGATTGGCTCTCTCACACGAGCAATCGCCTCTTATGTCGAGGAATGTAAAGAGAAAAGTTCCACCATAAGATAACGACTTGTTTTGTAAAGCCAGATGTGAGTTTCTTTAAGAATATGGATTTGAGGATTATTAAAAAAAGAAACTCAGGTTAGACATTTAGTAGTGTCTAGACCTAGATTTGTACAATGTTGAATGGCTAAAAGAATAAGACATGCACACCAATATAAGGAGATAACATCATAGCGCGTGTTTCATACCACGTATGCTTAGCGACCAATGGGTTAATGGAAGAATGAATCCCTACTTCTTCATTGTGTAAGACCCTCAAGGTTATTTTAACCTTTCATTGAAATACCCTTAGACCTTTAACTTTTTCTTAAAGTTTCGATCAGTGTTGCTACTTTAGCATGTTACTAATAGCCATGGGAGATTTGAAAATGCGGTGCATGTCTAAGAAAGCAGCTAGATTCGAGTGGAAAGGAAAGACGATTAAAATAAATATTTTAACTTGCTTACACAAGCCGGCTATTACACTAACAATATAAGAGTCAAGTGTAATTGTGTATATAAAGTTAATCATGAACTCGAGTTCACCTTTTTAAAAGGATGAGGGATCGAATAAATAACTACTGAAGTAGTAAATAAAGTCTGAGGTATTATGAGTATTAGAATCCTCATATTAGTAGAGAATTCTTTCCACATGTGATTGGATTCCTATATATAGCTTGTAAAACCTCATAGGTAAAGCTCGTGATGCTCACAGGTCGCACGAACTATTTGTCGTATGAATTAATGACTTGTTGATGTCGTACTTCTGCGGATCTTGTCCACCATGTGTGAAGTGAGAGATGTTGGATTACGGGTCATGGGTCGCCCATGTGGACTGACCCACCTATTTTTATCTTTTGATTATCTGATAATAGAAAGGGGGAAAATGGATTTTTGAATTATGGGGGGAACAGTTACAAAAAAAAATTGTTCTGCCTCTCTTTATATTTCAAAAAGTTTGATTCTTCTTGACATTCAGAGTAGAGAGACAGTGAGACAAGAAAAATCAAAAATAGAGAAAAACAAGGATATGGAAAAGTAGTGAATAATCAACGTCACACAAAAAGGTATTTTAGTTTGTGAATCTACTCTCCGTTTTCTTGAAATACGAAGATTGACTTGGGGAAATTGTATCAGTAGCAAATTCAACACTTCCGCTACAACAGATTAAGGTACATAAACTCTGTTTTTATTCTGAATTTGCTATCATATTGTATACGAACTTTTTATTTGTTTAATGTGTAGTGCCAGTATTTTGTCATCACCATCTTGTAAATATTCAATATGATTACTAAACAGGAAAAGGGCTCTGAAGCAGCTATAACAGTGGGCACAGAATCTGTTGTATATGCAGTAGAAGCATCAGATAAAAATAATCTTCTTGACAAAGTTTTTCCTACTTCTATTGGTGATTATGTTGAATTGGTTAAAGCTCACACAGTTGCTGGTAGGAACTTGAATATAGTTCTTAATTTTTTGGATCTCTGTCCTCGGTTTTTTCCCCCTTCCATTTTGTGCTATCAATGATAATACCTGATTATTTCAGGAATCAATTACCGATTTGCCTCTCTCCAACTGCTATTGCTTGGAATGATGCTTGATTTTTCAGATGTTACCAACAGAAGAGTTGCAATGTACAAGTTTTTGTAGATGTCGTACCTATGTTATTTGATCATGTTCTATGCTTTTGATGCTTTTGTATACTGCCTTTTATCTTGAGCCGGGGATCTATCGAAAACAGCCTCTCTACCTCTTTAGAGGTTATGGTATGGACTGTATACACTCTACCCTCCTCAGACCCCATTATATGGGAATATACTGGGTTTGTTATTGTTGTTGTTGTTGTTCCAACAGAAGAGTTGCAAATGGATTTCTGCAGAAGTTGCTCCACAGATCGGCTGATCATGAATTAGATGAGCATGACAATGAGGTGGTCATAGGAGATAGGATCAATCTTGGTGATGATAAAGATTGGGCTGCTGTTGTGGCAGAGTTGACAAGAAAAGTTTATTCAGCTCCCGGTGAATTCGAAGAAGTAGTTTTTGTCAATTTTCTGCTGAATGTCTCACAATATTGAGAGTCTTGTAATTAAATAGAAAATATTCAATGATTACATCCCTAAATATCCGTCTTCCTATCCCTAAAGATCAGCTTTTCTATTCCTCTAAATCTGCTATTCTATCCCACCAAATCTGCTCTTACTAAAGTCACTATTATTCTCTTTAACTACTAAATCAAATCTATGTAATTACACCAATATACAATAATATATGATTACATTAATATACAATATTGACATCATGCTAAGATCCCCCCTCAAATTGATGCTGGTAGATCAAGAAGCATTAATTTGCCAATGAGAAACTGATGTCGTTGTCGTTCCATTGATTTTGTAAATACATCAGCTAATTGAAGATCACTGGACACATGCGGAAGAGTAATGACACCTTTATCTATAGCTTCTCGTATATAATGACAGTCTACTTCGATGTGTTTGGTTCGCTCATGATAAACCGAATTAGTAGCAATCTGAATAGCACTTGTTTTATCAGCATGGAGAGGAGTAGGATTAGATTGAGGAAATCCAATCTCAGCAAGTAGTCTATGAAGCCACATAATCTCGGAGAAAGCAGTAGACATTGCTCGATATTCGGCCTCTGTTGAAGATTTTGACACGCGGTCTTGCTTCTTACTCTTCCAAGATATCAAAGACTCTCCAAGAAATATGCACCAACCAATAACCGAACGACGAGTGTCAAAACATCCCGCCCAATCAGAATCACTAAAAGTATTAAGACGAATAGGCGAACCACTAGGAAAGAATAATCCACGATTAGATATTCCTCGGAGGTGTCGAATGATACGACAGACAGCCACCAAATGAAGATGACAAGGATCTTGCATGAACTGACTAACTTATTGAACTGCAAAAGAGATATCAGGCCTGGTAATAGTAAGGTAATTTAAGCTCCCAACTAATTGCCGAAATATATTTGGATCAGAAAGAAGATCGCCTTCCTTCCGGCGATACTTTACATTCAATTCTAATGGAGTATCCACAGAGGAGGAATCCTGAAGACCTGCCAAAAAAATCAAATCTTGGGTATATTTGTGTTGATTTAGAAATACACCGGATGAATCATGATGAACTTCCAAACCCAAGAAATATGTAAGAGTATCAACTTCTTTCATATGAAAAGAATCCTTAAGTTGCTGTTGTAGGCTAGTGATTAGTGAAGAATCAGTTCCTATAATAATAATGTCATCGACATATACCAAAAAAAGAACACAACCTGTGAATGTTTTTCGAAGAAACAAAGATGACTCATAGTTTCTCTGCTCAAAAAAGAATTGTAGCAAAGTAGACCGAAATTTGCCAAACCAAGCTCTGGGAGCTTGTTTTAATCCATACAGAGACCGCTTCAACTTGCATGCATCTGATGTAGGTAATGAGAACAAACCTGGTGGAGGTTTCATATAAATATCCTCTTTGAGATCACCATAGAGAAAAGCATTCTTGACATCCATTTGATGAAGCGTCCAGTTTTGTGAAGTAGCAATGGCAACAATAGTTTGCACCGTCGTCATTTTTGCTACCGGTGCAAAAGTATCTTCATAGTTCACACCATACTCCTGCTTGTTACCAAGAACAACCAACCGAGATTTGTACCGATCAAGAGTTCTATCAGAATGAAGTTTAATTAAATAAACCCATTTACATCCAATTGGATGGACATTTGAAGTACATGAAACAATATTCCATGTGTTATTTTCTTTAAGAGCCAAAAGTTCTTCCTCCATTGCTTTCTACCAGCATTTATGCTTGGAAGCTTGTGAGTAACAAGTTGGAATAGAAATGGTAGATAAAGTAGATAAAAAGCCATACCAATTAGGAGGCCGAGATACTCTCGTAGATCACCGAGTGGGCTCAAGAGGAGCAGGTCTTGAAGAATTCTCAGATTCTAGTTGTGTAGCAATTTCAGGTGGCGGATCAATATTAGGAGGGGGTAAAGTTGGCCGCTGACGTTCATACACAAATCCAGGTTTGAACCTCTTAGAAGAAGATGACAAATCCTCAAAAGTAAGAAGAAGAAGAGAAGCAGGAGATGACTCAACATGAGTAGGAAAAAAATACTAATTCTTAAAGAAAACAACATTCTAGAAACATGAAATTTATTAGAACATGGATCATAACAGAGAAAACCTTTCTGTGAAGTACTATAACCCATAAAAACACATTTAGTAGACTGAGCGGAAAGTTTATTACGCTAAGAAGGAGGAAGATGGACAAAACAAATACAACCAAATGTATGAAAATTATCATAGCTTGGATTTTTGTGATAAAGACGAAAATATGGAGATTCAAGATTTAAGACTTTAGATGGTAGTCTATTAATTGAGTAAAAAGCAGTAGACAAAGCTTCCACCCAATACTTAGATGGAACAGAGGACTCAACCAATAAAGTACAAGTGACATCTAAAAGATGACGATTTTTACGTTAAGCAACCCCATTTTGTTGTGGTGTATATGAACAAGAGCGTTGTGAGACAATTTCTTTTTCAAGCAAAAAATTTTTGAACTCATAAGACATATATTCTCCACCAGAATTAGATCTCAATAATTTGATGCAAGTAGAAAATTGAGTCTCAATATAGATCAAAAATGTCTTGAATATGGAAAATACCTCAGATTTGGAACGAAGAAAATATACCCACGTAAATCGACTATAATCATCTATAAATGTCACAAAGTACTTGAAATGAGCATGAGAAACAATTGGTGAAATACCCCAAACATCACTATGAATGACATCAAAACACTTTGTAGCACGACTACCAAAATTAGGAAAAGGAAGAATTTTACTCTTGCCTAATTTACAAGTGGAACAATCAAAGAAAGCAGTGGAAAATTGATTTTTGTTCCCCAATAAACCCGAATTTGATAAATGAGATAACACAATAGAATGTGGATGTCCTAAGCACTTATGCCATACCTCAGTCTTCCTAGGTGTAGAAGTACAAGCAAATGATAGAACGCGAGGAATGGAAAAGTGTATAGAAAACTGTCGTCCAACTTTAGGCCCCTTCGCAATTATCGTCCCCGACACCTGATCCTGCACAAGACAACCATTACGAGAAAAATTCACATCACAATTGTTATCTACCAATTGTCCAACTAAAATAAGACTAGTGGAGAGCTTTGGTAACACAAAAATATTATTGAAAGTTTTAGTAATATCCCCAACCTAGTAATGGGTAAATTACTACCATTGGCAACTTGAATTTGTGATGGACCATGATACTTACGAATATTTTTTAGCATACTAGATGAGTTGGTCATATGATTGGAAGCTCCAGAATCAACAAGCCAAAAATTAGATGCAAGATCATTACTTTATAGCCCTAAAGCTGAAAAGGCTGACATGATCATTTGTCTTACCATTTCAGGAGTAAGAACTTGTCCCGAAGATGAGTTCTCAATAGTGAAACCATTTGTCCCAGCTTGAAAAGCATTAACCTTACGGTTTTGAGGGCGTGTGAGACACTCTATGATAATCTGTCCTTGTTGTTTGCAATAATTACAAAACTTCCTGCCAAAATTGCTAGCAATATGACCATATCCCTTGGAACTGTAGCATTGAATTCTAGTTATATCCCTACCCTTTCCTTTACCTTGGGCAGCAAATGCAACAACAATATCATCAACTTGCTTGAAAGTATCTTGTGTGACAAAACGTTGCTCTTCTCGAAGTAATTCCCTTAAACAAACATCTAGGGAGGGAGACGGGTCAAGAATCATCAAGTGGGAGCGAACAGTTTCAAACTCAGAGCATAACTTCATCAAAAATTGATCTCGCTTGCTTTGCTCATGAACTTGTTGAACTACAGAGAGAGATTCGGCCGGTATTTTGGCATAAACAATATCTGTAAATTTAGTCCATAAGTTCTGAAATCCAGAAAAATAATCCTGAATAGAAAGATCTTCTTGAGAGTAATTAGCAATTTCATACTCTAAGTGAAAACGTCGGGCACTATTATCTTGTTTGTAAACCCTTTGTAAATAATCTCACATGGCTTTAGCTGTCTTGTAAGGCCTGAGATTAAGAACAATAAGAGGGTCAATTGACCCTAAAAGTCATGTCATCACCCGAGCATCTTTAATCTTCCATTCACCTAACTTTGTAGGATCAGTAGGAGCAGGATCGGCTCCATCTATATGGCTCCATAGTTCTTTTCCAGTGACAAATAACTGAAACTGAAACTCCCATGACAAGAAATTCTTTTCAGTGAAACGAACACTGAATGATTCAAACTGATATGAAGTCATATTTATGAAAACTAGAAACACTGACTCAAAAAGAATAACCAAGATAAAAATCCAAGGTGTTAATTGCCGAGGAACAATCAACAAAAATCAAAATTTTTCAAAAAGACTGAAAGGAACCACAAATGAACTCTATGAAACAAGACAGCCAAGAGAAGGCTCTTATACCATATCAATTTTCTGCTGAATGCCTCTCAATATTGAGAGTCTTGTCATTAAATAGAAAATATTCAATGATTACATCCCTAAAGATCCGTCTTCCTATCCCTAAAGATCAGTTTTTCTCTCCCTCTAAATCCGCTATTCTATCCCACCAAATCTGCTCTTACTAAAGTCACTATTATTCTCTTTAACTACTAAATCAAATCTATGTAATTACACCAATATACAACAATATATGATTACATTAATATACAATATTTACATCTTGCTAATAGTTTTATGGGTAGTGGAGGAACTTGATAGACCTTGCAGAGAGAGGACTGCGGACTTCATACAGTGGTTGCACTGTCTTGCTGTGATTAGCCTTCTCTTGGAACATGCTCAGTCTTTTCGCTGGATGCATGGAAAAGCAATAGAACCAACTGAAATTTTGCATTCCGTATTGCTTCCTGGGGTCTGTATCTTGAAAAAGTGATCTTTTCTAATATTTCTTTTCACATAGTTACTTTTTGTGCTTATCTCCTCATTTTCTTCCATCTTTCACTTGCATTCTGGTAATGAGATGGATGAATTGTCATAGCCTTGAAGTTGCATGTTTTTGTTCCGCTTTTATCTACATATCAAAATTCTAAGATATTTTGTGTTGTGAAATGTAGGCAAAACACGTCCACTTAGACGTGCAGAGGGCTGCTATTAGGTGCCATGGTCTCTTTGGATTGTTAGAAAGGAGACCTAGTGAAGATTTAGTAAAGTAACTAACATCTTCCTTTGCTAAGGGTCCCTCTTCAATTACTGTTATGGCTTCTAAGGCATTGATTGACCTTGGATTGTGGAATGGTCCTAATGTAGTTGATAAAGCAATGAACCAGGATCTCTCATCGCAACTCCAAGATCATAAAATAAATTTATCTGATATCAAATTCAGCATTGGCAGTGAGGATGTGGAGATAGAATTACTTGTTATATGATGGATTGGAGAAGCACAATTCTGGTGATTCCGAGGACTATGATGAACACGAGACAGTTCAAACAGTTCTCGGTGAGGGATTTGCTAAGATTCTTCTGCTAAGTAAGAAGTATCCACATATACCTACATTGTCAAATCCTCTGCTATTAGCTAAGCTCATAAGCTTGTATTTCTGTAGTGAGAATAAGGAACTTGAGAGGTAAATCTCTTTGCTGTTCACTTATCTTTGTATTCACCTTCTGAAAATCCATTTGGCAATAGTTTACCTCACGGGTTAAAGCTGTGCCTTTCCGTATTCTTTGAGCATTATCCATCCCTCTCGATGAACCACAAGGTCAGTAGAGTTTCAAATCTGTTTGGATAGATCTATTTGTGATTTTATTTTTGGGTTATTAAAGGAAACTTCTGGCTTGCAATGCAGAAATGTTTATCCAAGGCTTTCATGCCAGTTATGCGCTCTTTGTGGCCAGGCATCAATGGCAATGCCACAGGATCTACATACGTGGCCTCTAACATGCGAAAGAGTGCTATCCAAGCATCTCGTTTTATGGTGCAGATGATGCAGGCTCCCTTGTATTATGAGGAAACTTCACCATCGAAGGAAACTGTGCCATCCAATTAAATTGAAAACCACAACGATTCAGCTGAACCTACTTCTGTGCACGAGAGTGGGGAAGAAGGGCTTGCAATCCGTATAGCTGCCGAGGTACTTATTCACCTCTTTCTCTTCAACGCCCTCATCCTGTTTAGTTTAACGAACATATATATGTACATTCCTTTTATCAGTATTCCTGTTCTGTTCAATGCAATGACTATTTCTTTGGGTTGTTTTTCAAGGTGGTTAGCTTCCCTGCAAAGAAAACAGCTGCAGAGAAAGCTTATGTTTCTGCACTGTGCAAGACGTTATTCTTGCTCCACTTTAGACCGACAGACCAAGGGGCTGTTAAGTTGATGAGGCAGCTATTGAGTCGCGTTACCGTACTAGCTGAAAAAGAGCTTCTTAAAGGAGTTGAAACAGATGGCTGAGAGACTAAGTGGTTGTTTGGTTGGGAATGTAGTTATGATGGGGTTAGTTATGTTGCGATTATTTTTTATTGAGTATTTGGTTTGTTGTTTTGAAAGTAATATGCATAGTATAATTTCTAAGAATAAAGTAATTGATTATCAAAATACTCCCATCTTATTTAATTTTTTTTTTGGTTTATATATATATTTGTTTTCAAACTTTAAATATTTATTCTTAAAAATAAAACTTTCATCTTATTTAGCTTAATTTTTTTCGTATGTATTTTCATGATTATATCGTGTATATTTTAAAAATAAAACTTTCATCTTATTTAGCTTTAATTTTTTTGCATGTGCCTTCCCATGATTATGCCGTCTGTGTTTAAAAAAAAATCTTAGTACATCTTATTTAGTTTAAATTAAAAACTTCCAACTTAAGTTTGTTAAAGTGAAAGAAGATTTGTTGTTTATGTCACTTCATTTAAACACATATTACTCATATAATATAAAAAATTAAAATTCATTTTAATTGATATATACAATATCAATTTTCAAGTTATTAAAAAATTATTTAATTTAAAATATGCAACTAAACAATAGAATCGATTGTGAAACGATAATGTGTATTAAAACTAGGCAACGCCTTTGTAGTTGCTAAAATATTTTACAGATTACTAGTGAATGGTAATTATTATTATAAAATCTACTTAGTTTAATTAATCTTTTCATTGTGTAGTAAGAACTTTTTGTGTTATCAATTCACAAAAATAATACTTGAAGGAAAAAGTTGATGTTGAACTCCATTTTTCTATGCTTAAAAAATTATGGTACCTACATTTGATCCTTAGTATGTATGAATCTAACATATTTTAATTTTTAATTTGTTAATTTTGCATTTTGATCCTTTATATAAGAAAATAGCGTATAAGTTTATAAAATTCACAAGCAATGGGATGAAAAAAAATACAAAAATTAATTAATAAGAGGTTAATTTTTTCTTAGTTATATATTTCTGTCGTTCCAAAATAAGATATTTTAGTCTTTTTAATTTGTCATAAATAACGCGTTTTAGATAATGAAGTAGATATCAATAATCTTTTTTCAATTTCAAAAGCAATAATTAGAGATGATAAAAAAGATTGGAGAAATGTGTTTTGCTTGTAATGGATTTGGAGGTATTTTTGTTATTTTATAATTTATCCCAGGATAAATTAAGGTGGGATAACTTATACCAACAAATATTTGGTATAACTTATCCCAGGACTATTATTAATCCCGGGATAAGTTATCTCAAGTATTATCAAACCAAATGATGTATTAAAAAATTTATCCTGAAACTATTATTTTATCCCGGGATAATTTATCTTAGTACCTCACGCGAAACGGCCCCTAAAGGTTTTAGACAAATCTCCTGATCAGAAGTTATCATCTGATGAAGTTCAACTTATTTTAGGTAACTAGCATTAGTTACTGTCTCATTTTTTTCATCAGCTCTCTAGGATGCTTCAATCGAGCCATCATCATCAATATTGTAAGTTCTTTCGGTAATCTGAAAATTAAATTAGAATTAGCATAATAAGTGTAATTGGGTGTCCTACAGAATGGCAACTGTCCTACATCCACCGATTGAGTAAAACTTAGTTGATATTTTGTTAAATAGATTTATTCTCTTAGTCTTTTCGTAGTCAGTTGAATCTCTTAGATATGCATTTGCTTCTGGTAATTTTGTTAACGTGTGTTATCACATCTCAGGAAAGTTGGATCTTGATATTATACTCGACGAGGATGACTCGATGGAAGTACTACCAACTCCAGCACCAAAATCAACTACAAGGAGACGAGCTAAGGAAGTAGAAGAATCAGAATGTTCATCAGATGATGAATTGTCCCAATCTGTTGTAACAAGTACTCTGTCACAGAGGGCTAGCAAGACTGCCGCGCTGACAAAGATGACTGTCAAAAGCACAATAAAAATCGACGAATATGATGACGAGGAAGACGAGGAGGAGGAAGCAGATTCTCAGTCTGAAGTTACATCTGATTACGATTCTGATGTATAGGCATATTAAAACACATTCCATCCACTGCCTTTCACTTACATATTTGGTTGAATACTCTTTGTATTATGAGACCCTTGTGGTCTGATCCTTCCTGCTATCCGTGCATAGCGGGAAGCTTTAGTGTACCGGATTGTCCTTTACTCTTTGTAATGAGATTTATTGGCGGTTCTGCTTGTGTGCATCTCGTACAACAAGCAGAATACTGATACATTTGTAACCAACCAATTTCTCTATCTACTTTGTCAGTTAGTTCAACAGATAAGTTTGTACTGTATTCTGAGAGTCGACCAGTTTACTTTTAAATATGAAATGAAAAATCACGTTCTTGATTTTTTTAATTTGTTTTGGAAATACTTTGAGAAAAGCCAATCACTTGTCATAATTAAGAAATGTACATGGTTGAAAGGTCTTATCATATAAATTTTTGTTGTTCGAGGCTATGCTTATATAGTGTAATAGAAAAATTAGTATCAACGGTAGTGCATACGCAAATCTAATCCTAATGCAAAAGAAATTGTCATCCAAAGAAATTGTCATCCAATGTTATAGTGCCTTGTATTTGAAGCATGATTCAGAGTTAATTCTTTCTATATTTCGAATAAACGTAATGAAGATCCTCAACCGACTGTTTACTTGGAATGAGATAGAAGAGTCAACTGTTAAGCACTTAAGCAGCCTTCGAGGGGAAGCAAATGAATACCTTTTTGTTGAAAGTTTGAAAAAAAAAATTGTCAATTCAAGTGATATATTGCCATTAAGAGATTAGAATTAGGAAACAACCTACAATTATAGACTTCTTCCGTAACTATGAAATATTTAAATTTTTTATTAATTTCAATTGCATATGTTCCTTAGATTTTAATTTTTTGTCGACAAGAAACATCTAATTATGATTTTTTTAAATAATATATCAGTTCTTTCAATAATAAAATATAAAAATTAATTGAGATTTTAAATTTAACAAATATTTTGTTTTTCATTTGTAACATAAAAAGTACAAAGAAATAATTTTTCATATTTTTATATATAATTACTAAATGAGATTTAAACATTAAATGACACTAAATCTGTACAATAACACCTCTATGCAGTAGCTATGAAAGTTTTTGAACACATGCTATTACGGTTCAAGTATGGTCATATAAGGAATAATATTACATAAGAAATAAATGTTATCACTTTATTCAAATTGTTATGATATATATATCAATTATAATGAATGTCTATCAAGATCTATCAAGATCTATTTGATGTCTATCAGGATTTGATGTATTTATCTTTTAGTGTGAAACTAGGGCAAATTCCCCCTATACATAGAAGGCTTCCTTCATTGTAAATCATCTCTCAAGAGAAGAAATAACAATTACTCTCTCTATTCTCTCTACTCTTCTTCTTTATTCTTTCTTGTTTTATAACACGTTATCAGCACGAGACTCTACCATCTCAAATTTGAAAGTTAAGGTTAAGGTATTATTTTTTTTATTTCTTCCTTTTTCCATATGGCTAACAATCTTACGAAATATGAGTTCTTTGCCCTTCAAAGTTCGGGCAAGAACTATAGTTCATGGGTGTTGGATGCTGAAATTCACCTAGATGTTATGGGTCTTGGAGACGCCATAAAGAATGAAAACACAGCACCTAGTCAAAATCGGGCTAAGGCTATGATTTTCTTGCGTCATCATCTTGACGAAGTTCTGAAAATTGAGTACCTTACTACTAAGGATCCACGCGTATTGTGGAATAGCCTAAAAGAAAGGTTTGACCACTTAAAGATGGTTATCCTCCCGAAAGCACGATATGAGTGGATGCATCTAAGATTTCAAGGCTACAAGTCTGTTCATGAATACAATTCTGCCATGTTCAGAATTTCTTCTCAATTGAAACTTTGTGGAGAGACGGTCAATGATAATGATATGATGGAAAATACACTCTCCACTTTTCATGCTTCGAATATACTCTTACAACAAAAATATCGAGAAAAAGGTTTCAAGAAGTATATGAACTGAGTTCTCATCTTCTCGTGGCTGAACAAAATAATGATTTATTGATGAAAAATCATGAGAACCGACCAACTAGATCTGCACCATTCCCTGAGGTGAATTATGTGCACACTCACCATGCTAGGCGTGGAAAAGGTCGCGAACGTGGTCATGGACGTGGTCGTAGTCGTGGTTATTGTTGACACCTAATTTTTTCCCTCAATGACTACGTTTAATCTCGAATTTCTTCTATTTTCAAGTAAAATCACAACAATTATTTTTTCCAAATTTTTTTGAAATAGGTATTTGGGCTAATTTTTTCATTTAAGTGATAATTATATATTTTTCGTATTTACATATATTATATTGTATAAATGATGTCATTTAAATGAACATTTTTCATCAAAATTGGACTTTAAATTAAGGATTATTTGGGAAAATAATTTTTTATAATTAAATCTTGATTTAAATATAATTTATTCTTACAAATAATCTATTTGAAGAAAGACTTGTTTGATTTTACTAAATCAAGAAGCTCGTTATTGAACAAAGGATTAATTTGCATCTAATTTCAATTGAATTTAGTAAATCTATTTAAATTTAGACCTTAATTGAAATCTTTCGACCATAATTGCAATGCAATCGGTCGAATGGGTTTTAATTAGGTTAGGTTTTAATCACGATTATCTAGGTTTCCCCTTTTGGCTCTTTAATGAATGGCCCAAATAGCCTAACTTGCCTATACTCTAATTTAATTGGGGTTTGTTTTAATAACCCTCAATTCCAACTCAGCAGCCCAATTACAATCAATAACCTAGGCCCAATCTCCCTTAATAAAATCTCCTGACCCATTTAGCAGCACCACTAACGTTAGCCACTACCAACTCCCAAATAGGCCCAGTCTGAAAACCACCTACCCGGCCCAAACCCTCTCATCTTGTCCTCTTAACCTAGCAATCAATAATAGCAATCCCCAAAATTTGATCGACCTTCAGCGAACAACCAGCCAAAATCCAACCAAAATCCAACAACAATTTCAACCCAACTCTAAACCCCAAAATCGACCCGTTCTCAACCAAAAAATAACGCATTCCTCATTTTCCCACTCTCATCTCTCAGAAAACCCTCGAATCTTCCAGAAGGTCGATGAGTTGTCCTCTCCAACGGTCCAATCCCGCATTTCTCAGGTAATGGTACAATTTTCGTACATATTTGGTGGGATTTCATTGGTCTTGAAGAATGAGAGATTTTCACAAATTCCTATTGGTCCACCCATCCTAATTTAGCCGAGAAACATCCAGATTGGTGGAAGGGTTGAAAACCCTCGTTCATATCTCTATAAAAAGAAGAAATTTTGGCCTTCCAAAGGAGGATTTTTTGGGCTTCTTCTCTCCTCTTCTTTTCCTTTGGAGTTTGAAATTTTAGAGGCCTTTGGTTTTGGTTCGGGGGTGGGGTTTAGAATTTTTGGGAGAAGAAAAAAGGTCTTTCTCTAGTTAAATTTTTAGTGAGACGGTAAATTTTTGAAGCGAAAGAAGTTCTGGTAGTGGTCGCCATTGCGAGATTTTGGTGGTTGATATTCTGCTGATAGCTCGAGTCGTATTTTGTTGCTCCGAAATAGGTAAAACTCCGCTTCCCCTTTGTCTCAATGTTTTATTTTCATCGATATTTTAGTGTTTTAGCTTCATAGTCCTGTCGCTAGTAATTGTTAGTTGTTGAGACATGCTGAGAATTGTCTCCTAGTAGATGGCTCACGATAGCAGTAGGTTTCGTTCATGATGGCCACCACTACGTTGATACTTGATTCAATGGGTTTGATGTTGATGCTTAATATCATTGAAAACAAGTTCTTTTTGTCGTTAAAAGTGCCCCCCCTGAATCCACTATTTTTATCTGTGAACGGTTCTTTAATTTAATTCATGGCATGTTGTGACTGAAATAAGGTTGTGGGTTGAGCTTTGATCTAGGACTTCCACTTTGTATGCTGGTAAAGTTGAATAAGCTATTTCTCATAGTAGAGTCGCATACTTTGATTTGTTTCGGGCTGCTAGTATCATGCTAAGGCTGGTTACATCATTAAAATCTCATACTTTGACTTTTAATTAGTAGTTTTTGGTTGCTGGTATCTTGTTATACCTGATCCCATGATTAAAGTTTCGTGCTCTGATTTTGCTTAACAAGTCTCAGGAAGATGGTGCCCCACTGTAGCTGAGGTTTTGTTAAAGTTTGGTGTTTGGTAAATTTCTGACTGGTTGCTTGTTTAGGAGTAGAATAAGGGTTTGGCTTGCGATAAATCAGTTGAATCTCTTTCTTTTATTGTTTATAAGAAAGGCATACAATGTTTGGATTATGTGTTATTTTCTCGTTCCATAGGCTTGGTGCAATTAATTCCGTATTAGTTTGTCAGATTTCTTTTGTCAAATTTTACTCCACTTTGTCTAGATTTTCTCTCTGTTGTTGTTTTCGTACCATTGTTATTATAAAGATGAATACCAAACGCGTTTTAATGTTCTACTAAGCATTACAGCTAGATGGTTTCCTACATGTTGTATGAAATTGCCACTATGTTGATATGGATTGATCTATTAGTTATCATGCTGTAATGTTTACGTATCGATTAAGAGTTCTTTCTAAGTTATTTTTCGTCGAATTATTTCCAAATCATCATCCTCCTTCACCTTTCTTTGTATGAACCTACCTTCGAGTCCAAACGAACTTTATTCCCATTATTGCATTGTCAATGTGGGCCATTGGGGCCCACCCCTCATGAGTCAATTTCGAAGACCTTAAGGAGGAAACCTCATAGTGCACGAATGAAAGGAGACAAAAAGAAGAACAAATGGATTAAAGTACTGTCATTTGAAGCGGCTACGAGACCCCAAAGTCTCATTTATTATTCTGTTTATTTATTTATTGTCGTTTTCATTTATTTATTTATTTATTTATTTATCTATTTCCTTATTTATTCATTTGGGCCTCGAATCCAAAGTTGTACTTAATACAGGTGAAGCGAGACTCGAGCCAAAGGCTCGAAAAATAGTTTAGGACAGGTGAAATGGGTTGGAAACCCAACTAGGCTAGGATAGGTCTCGTCTATTTGGGCCCAATGGTCTAAATCTTTTACTTTCTCCTCCCTTCCCCTTTTATGTGTTTATTTGTTTATTAGTTTTGTTTAGACTTAGTTAAAATCCCTACTAAGTCGCCTAAATCTATTTTACACAAGTTTTTTTTTTGACAAAAATCAAATCACTATTTCAACAAATTAATCTTTTCGAAGTTAATCAAAAGATGATTTTCAAACAGTCAGGATAACCGCAAGTTAGCGGACGTTTTAGGTGCCTAACACCTTCCTAAAATGTTAATAGGAACCGCTTATCTAGAATCTCTAACTTAAAACGATTTTCCTATTTTGAATCGTTTGAAGTAACTTTTATAAAGGTTTCTTAATTCCTTTTCAAAATTAAGTGGCGACTCTCTTCAAAAAGTCAAAATTTTCACAAAACAAAAATGGCGACTCTGCTGGGGATCTAACTAGGTTCTAACCAAATGTTTTATTTCATCTTTGATTAATTGTTTATGTGTTTATGTGTTTCGATTATGTAAAGTTTAATTATCGCTTCTCATGGCATCTCTTGCATCCTATAAATAGTTTTGGGGTTTTGTGGATGTCCCGGCCCTTGTTGTTCAATTCCAAAATGTGTTGGAAATACGAACATCTTATCAGCACGTGAGTCGTCTGACGTTGTTCGTATTTTCAAACTCAAGTTGTCCTCTTGAGAACCAGTGTCCAAGCCCACTCTAGACACCGAGGATAGAACAAAACCAAAACCTTATTTTAGGCATGTACCTAGGACGACCGAATATCCGAGTGGGGTATTGGGCCCATTAGAAAACCTACCCTATGTCTATTTGACCCCGAGTCAATCACAGACGAATCATGCTTATGTGTTGAAGAAATATATGCTTGTCTAAATTCAATCCATTATCCTTTGGGGTCGCGGAAAGGCTTATTTTGTTTTCTTTTATGTAGATATGGCTCAATTGCATTCTCGTGAAAAGTTCAAGATGGTCACCAAACCTGACGATTACCTGAAACTATGGTGGGATGACATGGGTACAGAAGAGAGAAAGATTATTAGAACACACATTGGGCATCTTTCTTCTTTGATCGAGATAGACGCTTAGCCCAAAATGATCCAGGTACTAACAACTTTTTGGGATGATCAGAACATGGTATTTTGCTTCGGGGATGTTGAATTGACCCCCACCATTGAAGAGGTATTGATTTGCTACGAGAGTACGGAAATGTGTTTTAAGAGAAAGGAAACACCGAATAAGAATATTTTAGTCCCGGATATGTGGGATCGTCAAAAGATCAAGGAAGTATTTTTAACTGATGACAACACCTGGCTAAGAGAACGGGATGGAGCAAATATCACTTTTCGTGAGTTGTTCCATCGGTTCGAAAGATTCAACTCTTTTCACAAATTTGGGCATAAATTGGAATCGGAAGTAAAATGGAAGAAAACGAGAGCTTTTGCATTCGGGTAGGCCTACTTGGAACCATGGTGTTCCCGAAGGGGGAAAATGGCACAATTCATCCGAGGGTTGTCACAGTGACCCATGCACTCTTCTTTGGAATGACATAGAATTCTAAAAAAGTATTCCACAAGCTAGCCCCCATGATTGTCGCCGACATATATCGTGCTTTGGGAAGATGTCAAGTCAAGAATCGTTTCTTTCAAGGCTGCAACCTTATATTACAATGGTGGATGATGATGTATTTGGTGAAAAATCCTAGAACGGCACAACCTAATCACAAAACAAGGAGAAATCTGCTAGAATCGCATGACATATGGTTATTTTTACACAAGTTCAAAAGGGAAGTATCCCACGAATTTTGGTTTAAGACTCTTGGAGAATTAAGAGATGGCAATGTCCAATGGTCCCTTAACTATCTTCATTCAGGGAAATACATCATTCGAGTGGGCGAATGGCCTTTTTAGTGCTCCCGGGTCTCAGGGGAACCCGCCCCTACAATCCTGGCAGAGTTCTTAGGCAATTCAAGATCAAGCAGTAGACGCCTCAAATCGATTCTATGCTCAGATTCTTCACCGAATATGATGAAAGTAAGCCCTCGCTCAAAGACTACATGATAAATGGATAGAGAAGGAAAAAGTGGGTAGAAGTCTCTTTCCGTATAGGGTATGAACCTGAAGTCAGCGACACTTACAAGGAGTGGTTGAAAAAAAGCCTCGCCAGAGCATTGAATCCGGGACCAAATATGCCCACAAGAGTTGTGGATGTAGAATTCGAGCATCAAATTCGGCTTCACAGGCTACAAGATGAGTTCCAGAAAAGTGAAATTGCGTACCGGCAGATGCACATGGAAGACGCCTTGACCATACATACATTGAGGGAAGAGTTGAAAAGATCTAGGCAAGACGATAATGATGCCAGGCAATGCCTAATCGATTTGGACGATAGCATGGCCTCCCAACTGGATAGCATAGGAGAAATGACTAACGACTGCAAGGCATAATTATGCGGGGAGTCACCTTATCATCAATAGGTATCAAATAGCACATGAGGTAAACAAGGCAAAGAAGGCGAAAACAGACGAAGAAGCCTCCAGTAGCTAGCTTTTCTATTCTCCCCTGCGCGGGAACTTATCTTCTTTCATGTTATTTTCCCTTTTCCCTAAAAATTGTATCCCTGTGTCTATATGAGTTAGGGGTTAATGGATTAACTTTGAGGAAGCATATATTTTCTTTGAAAAATCGTTAGGCCTGAACCCTTGGCTCAAAAAGGGTCACCCTAATTAGGATACGCATTATTTTAATGTCTTGTGTGATATAACTGTTTTATGTGCTTATATGTGTTGGTTGATATCAAAGGCAAGTTTATCCACAATGACCTACGGATGAATTTGGCTATGACTCGAACAACTCTGTATGATTATTTTCTGTCAAATATTTTGCATTACTTATCACATACGGAAACTAACACATTTGCCTTTGAGTTGTTTTACTTTGCAGATAACAGAAATTACTCCGTGTTGATAAACTGGCAGAACATCCCTACTTCACCCGATCGAAAGCACAGAAAATCCCATCCTCGGACCATCATTCAAAAATGATAGAAAATGACGAAGAAAGCCCACTGGCTATCCGGGATAATGTGATAGCGGAACAGAATGAGATGATTCCGAAACTTGCAAGAAAATTAGAATTGCTTCAGGAGGAAATAAATCGCACTCGAGAATTGGCTAAATTAGCCATCACTTCAATGCCCCTGCTCTGGGGGAACACGGGACTCCACTCCAAATCCCTCCCCTCAGTACCCCTATTCTCGGGGACCAACCAACTAACGTATCATCCGACTTCGCTCCTCCATTTGTCCAAAACACTAATCATGAAAATAATCCAGACACCTACCATCCACAAAATCCATTCGCAACCCCATAGAACCCGTCTTTGAATCCATTCCTAAAGCCTCAAAACACATTCTCAAATCAACAAAACGCATTCCCAAATCCGCAAGATTTACTCCCAAATCCACAAAATACGGCAAACCTACCTTTGAATCCACCAAATTCATTTCCAAATCTGCAAAATCCCTATCATATTACGCCAAACTACTTACAAGGCCCACATAACCTTCCCAATTTCCAAAACATTCCCCCTACTTACCAACCAAGTTCCTTCTATCTGTAAAATCAAGCCTTCCTTCCAAATCCCCCTCAAGCCATCATATCCCCTGATATTTATGAACCCCTTCCTAACCCCAAGATGGACCATTACGAGGAAAAAGAGAAGGAATGGAGGGCCCAGCATGAAAGGAATTTACTATCCATGCAAGAAGAGATCATAAGGATCAAAGAGTCTCACGGGGCCAAGGACCACGACGGTTTGGGGTATGACGATTTGTGTGTTCACCCAGGAGTAGACCTACCAGAAATCTATAAGGTCCCTAAGTTTGAGATATTTGACGGTACCGAAAATCCAATGGCCCATCTAAGAAGGTACTGCGAGCAACTAGTAGGGATAGGTAAAAACGAGGCATTATTAATGCACCTATTCAGTTAAAGTTTGAAGGGTGAAGCCTTGGAGTGGTTCATGTCTCAGGAGCCGAAAAAGTGGACTGGTTGGAAGACATTGGCCAAGAGTTTCCTTGACCGGTTCGCATTCAACATTGAAATAGTCCCTGATCGGTATTCACTAGATCGGATTAAACAAAAGAGCGTTGAGAGTTTTCGAGATTATTTTTTCATTGGAGGAAAGAAACTGCCAAAGTGCAGCCCCCTATGTCTGGGGAGGATATGGTATCCGTATTCTCTCGCTCTCAAGAAGGAGAATATTATACCAGGATGGTCCGCTGTCAGAGCGACCTTTGCAGATTTGGTAAAAATAGGAAAATCATTAGAGGAAGGTATTCGAATAGGAAAAATTGCCAAAACCTCGATATCATTTGGAACTGCCATGTTTTATAAGAAGAAGAAGGAAGAGGTAGGTGGGGTTTCTGCTAATTCTGTTACAAAATTGAAACAGCGGTTCAACTCTAGAAATGTTTTATCTTCCCCGCCATCACCTAACCTTCCGCACGTATTCTACACCCACCCCCAATACCAAACTCCACTCCCAAATATCCCACCATCATACCAAGCTCCACAGCCAAATATCTTTCCCCAATACCCAGTTCTACCTCCAAATTATCAGTCTCATTTCCAAACTACTCCCCCAAATAGCCAAAAAATTTTCCAAATACCTCTAAATTACCACCAAGTACCCCCCTCCTACAAACCTAAGCCAGTATAACTCCCAGCGTCCAAACCACGAAAAGAAACCTCCCTAAAACTTCACCCCACTAGCTGAAAGTCGCACCCAATTATTTGAAAGATTGAAGAATGTTGGTCATTTGCAACCAGTACAGCCAAAGCCTGTCAATCCTAGCTCCCAATTTTATCACCCTGATTAAAATTGTGCTTATCATTCAGGGGCAGCAAAGCATAGTACTAAGAACTGTCTTATCTTGAAACACAGAATCCAAGATCTGATTGATCAAAAGGTCATCACGCTCCAGGCACCTACTCCAAATGTTAGCAGTAATCCACTGCCCAACCATGGGGGATCTACAGTTAACATGATTAAAATAGAAGGTGAATGTGCATCTGGCAAGACCATTACTCAGGTGAACTCCAAAAAGTGCAAAAGGGTGGAAGAGGTAGGAAAGATAGAGAAAATTGTGGCTGCCTTAAGTATCAGCGAGAAAGCCCCATTTATAGTGATGTCTGCATCGACTCAAGTGTACGCTCCCCCTCCAGAGAAGGAATTTACTGTGCAAACCGCTGCTGCCCAGGGGATGACGCGATTAGGACGATGTTACATTCCTGAGGAATTAACCAACAAAAAAGATTCACAGAAAAGGCCAATCACTGAAGGAGAGGCTGAGGAATTTTGGAGGCGTATGCAACCAAAGGATTACTCAATTGTCAAACACTTGGAGAAAACACCAGCCCAAATCTCTATCTAGGCACTATTATTGAGCTCGCAACACCACCGATAGGTTGCTTGTTTCAGAGTAGAATAAGGGTTTGGCTTATGATAAATCAGTTGAATCTTTTTCTTTTACTGTTTATAAGAAAGGCATGCAATGTTGGATTATGTGTTATTTTCTCGTTCCATAGGCTTGGTGCAATTAATTCCGTATTAGCTTGTCAGATTTCTTTTGTCAAATTTTACTCCACTTTGTTTAGATTTTCTCTCTGTTGCTGTTTTCGTACCATTGTTATTATATAGATGAATACCAAACGTGTTTTAATGTTCTACTAAGCATTACTGCTATATGGTTTCCTATATGTTGTATGAAATTGCCACTATGTTGATATGGATTGATCTATTAGTTATCATGCTGTAATGTTTACATATCGATTAAGATTTATTTCTAAGTTATTTTTAGTCGAATTATTTCTAAATCATCATCCTCCTTCACCTTTCTTTGCATTAACCTACCTTCGAGTGCAAACGGACTTTATTCTCATTATTGCACTGTCAATGTGGGCCATTAGGGCCCACCCCTCATGAGTCAATTTTGAAGAACTTAAGGAGGAAAGCTCATAGTGCAAAAATGCAAGGAGTCAAAAAGAAGAACAAATGGATTAAAGTACTGTCATTTGAAACGGCTACGAGACCCCAAAGTCTCATTTATTATTCTGTTTATTTATTTATTGTCGTTTTCATTTATTTATTTATCTATTTCCTTATTTATTCATTTGCACCTCGAATCCAAAGTTGTACTTAATACAGGTGAAGCGAGACTCGAGCCAAAGGCTCGAAAAATAGTTTAAGACAGGCAAAATGGGTCGAAAGCCCAACTAGACTAGGACAGGTCTCGTTGATTTGGGTCCAATTGCCTAAATCCTTTACTTTCTCCTCCCTTCCCCTTTTATGTGTTTATTTGTTTATTAGCTTTGTTTAGACTTAGTTAAAATCCCTACTAAGTCGCCTAAATCTATTTTACACAAGTCTTTTTTTTTTTGACAAAAATCAAATAACTATTTTAACAAATTAATCTTTTCGAAGTTAATCAAAAGACGATTTTTAAACAGTCAGGATAACCGCAAGTTAGCGGACGTTTTAGGTGTCTAACACCTTCCTAAAATATTAATAGGAACCGCTTATCTAGAATCTCTAACTTGAATGATTTTCCTATTTTGAATCGTTTGAAGTAACTTTTATAAAGGTTTCTTAATTCCTTTTCAAAATTAAGTGGCGACTCTCTTCAAAAAGTCAAAATTTTCGCAAAACAGTTGTGATGACCAAGAAAGAAACCATGTTCCGGGTGTTAATAATTCATCAAACAAAAAGAGAAAAGATGAGAAACATGAAGCAGTTACTTGTTTTCGATGTGGCGGAAAAGGACATTATTCACTCGATTGTCGTGCTCTCAAGCACTTGGTTGATCTTTATCAAGCATCACTAAAGAAGAAAGAGATAAATCCCGAGGCTAACTTTCTCTCTGTAAATAATATTGACATCACATGTTTGGATGTAGCAGACTTTTTCGAGCACTCTGAAGGAAAGATTGATCACTTGATTGGTGATGGTTCCGTAAACATGAAAGAATGAATGATTTTTAATTTAATTTTATTTTATTGATAATAGTTAGTGAATAAAGAATCATGTAAAAGTAGTTGTTTGCATGAGTATTAGTTTTTGATTAATATTGATTAGTTCAATTATATTATTGTTGTTTATTATTAAATTGAATTGAATTTTAATTTTATCATTATTTTCTGAAAAGAGGAATGAAAAAAGAAAAAAAAAAGGAAATGATATGTACAAAGAACAAGTAAAATTTTATATGTGTAATACTTACAGGGATTGAACCCTTTTAACTTTTGCATGCAAAACTCCACAATACCACATCTATTTTTAATATATTATATTCTTTATGTAATATTAATATAGTACTTATGCAGTTTTACTCTCTGTTGTTGTGTTCGTTTGTAAGGCCCCACGTGACCCCAACTATTTTGTTTATTCTTTAACAATGTACAGTTTGGATAAGATAGTTTGGATAATGTAATTTGCTTAATTAATGTGTTGTCCGATGATATAGAAGTGTACATGGTCACCAAGTTTATTTAATTGCTTAGTAAAAGGTGATTAATAATTCTTTATAGTATAAGTTTTCACTTTGTACAAAGATTTAATATATATTTTATTTGGTGCATCTTATTTTATTTAAAGATACGGATAATTTTTAAGAAGATATTTGTTTAATTGATTCTGGCACTACACATACGATATTCAGAGACAAGAAATATTTCTCTCATCTAAACAAGGACAAGATTAATGTTACTACAATTTCTGGTAGTGTTGATTTGATTGAAGGCTTCGGAAAAGCCATTATAATCTTACCCAAGGGAACTAAACTCATCATAAATAATGCTATGTTCTCTCCCAAGTCTTGGAGAAACTTGATGAGTTTTAAAGATATCCATGAAAATGGTTATCATGTTAAGACATTTGATGAGATGAATCTTGAATATCTTGGTATCACCAAGAATATCTCTGGGTAGACATGTGTTGTTGAAAAGTTCCTTGCTTTATCTTCTGGCCTGTATTGGAAAAAGATTTGTGCAATTAAGGCATATTTCATCGTAAATCGGAAGTTTACTGATTCCAATACTTCCGTACTTTATCATGATCGTCTGGGACATCCAGATCAATAATGATGAGACGAATAATAGAAAATTCAAATGGGCATCCATTAAAGAACTTGAAGGTTCTTTCGAATGGTGAATTTTCATGTAATGCTTGTTATCAAGGCAAGTTGATTGTGAGACCATCGCCAACAAAAGTTGGGATTGAGTCCCCCACGTTCTTGAAACGCATACATGGGGACATTTATGGACCAATTCACCCGCCAAGTGGGTCATTTAGATACTTTATGGTCCTAATAGATGCTTCTTCTAGATGGTCTCATGTGTGCCTTTTGTCATCTCGCAACTTGGTATTTGCAAAATTGTTGGCACAAATAATACGATTACGGGCACAATTTCCTGATAATCAAATCAAGTCTATTCGCTTTAATAATGCTGCAGAATTTTCATCCCAAACATTTAATGACTATTGCTTATTGATCGGGATAAGAGTGGAACATCCTGTACCCCATGTTCATACTCAAAATGGCCTTGCTGAGTCATTAATTAAACGTCTACAGTTGATAGCAAGACCATTACTAATGAAAACTAAGTTGCCCACTTCTATTTGGGGTCATGCAATTTTGCATGCTGCAATACTTATTCGTCTTAGATCGACAAATTATCATAAATTTTCTCCGTTCCAATTGGTTCTGGGTCAAGAGCCTAATATATCTCATCTGAGAATTTTTGGGTGCAGTGTTTATGTGCCGATAGCACCACCAAACCGCACCAAGATGGGCACCCAAAGAAGGTTAGGAATTTATGTTGGTTTTGAATCACCCTCCATTATTCGCTATCTTGAACCATTAACGGGAAATATGTTCACTGCTCAATTTACAGATTGTCGGTTTGATAAGATACTTTTCCTAAAATTAAGGGGAGAAGATAGTGACATCAAAAGAGAAATTTTGTGGAAAAATTCATCACTATCTCATCTTGATCCACGTACTTCTATTTGTGCGCAAGAAATACAAAAGATTATTCATCTGCAAAGAATGGCAAATCAAATGCCGGACGTATTTACAGATTTGAAAAGGATCACTAAATCACATATTCCTGCAGAGAATGTACCAATTCGAATTGTTGTCCCTAAAGGACCATCCACTAGTGTCATAGCTAATGAATCTAAAGCACGCTTGAAGCGTGGCAAACCATTAGGCTCTAAGGATCGAAATTCTTAAAAAAGAAAAATAAATAGTCAAGATGACACTACGAAAGATCCACATACGGAAGTTTAAGATTTGAACAATGTTGATATCCCTGAAGGAATCAATGAGCCTGAGACTCAAGAAAATGAGGAACTATCCATAAATTCAAGTGATGTTGAAACTAATTTGAATAGATCTGAAATAGTAGTGGATCATGTCTTTTCATATAATGTTGCAACAAAAATCATGCAAGATAGCGAGAATCTTGAACCTCGATCTATCACAGAATGTCGACAAAGAAATGACTGGCCAAAATGACAAGAAGCAATTCAATCTGAATTGAATCCGCTCTCCAAACGTGAAGTTTTTAGACCCATAGCTCAAACACCTAATGGTGTTAAGCCTATTGGCTATAAATGGGTCTTTGAACGAAAAAGAAATGAAAAAAATAAAATACAAAGATATAAAGCACGCCTTGTTGCACAAGGATTTTCACAACGGCCTGGTGTCGATTATGATGAGACATATTCACCAGTTATGGATGCAATAACATTGCATTATCTTATTAGTTTCACTATCCATGAGAAACTTGAAATGCATTTGATGGATGTGGTAACAACCTATCTATATGGATCACTTGATAATGAGATATACATGAAAATTTCCAAAGAATTTAAAATGTCAAAAACATATAGTTCAAAGCCTCGGAAAATGTATTCCATTAGATTGCAAAGATTATTGTATGGTTTGAAGCAATCTGGACGCATATGGTATAACCGTCTTAGTGAATATTTATCTAAAGAAGGTTATACGAATGATGAAATTTACCCATGTATTTTCATAAAGAAAACAACGTCGGAGTTTGTTATACTTGCTATCTATGTCGATGACATAAATCTTATTGGAACGCCAATAGAGCTTCAAAAAGCAATTGATTACCTAAAGAAAGAGTTTGAGATGAAAGACCTAGGGAAGACAAAGTTATGCCTTGGTTTGTAAATTGAGCATTTGACAAACGATATCCTTGTCCATCAATCTGTCTACACAGAAAAGGTGTTGAAACGATTCTATATGGATGGAGCACATCCACTAAGTACTCCG
This sequence comes from Capsicum annuum, assembly GCF_002878395.1. Classification (NCBI taxonomy): domain Eukaryota; kingdom Viridiplantae; phylum Streptophyta; class Magnoliopsida; order Solanales; family Solanaceae; genus Capsicum; species Capsicum annuum. The sequence goes on from NW_025890750.1 coordinate 42,293, forward strand.
ATGGTTGTTCGATACTTGATGTGAATAAGGATCCATTTCGACCTCAAGAAAAAAATGAGGAACTCCTTGGTCCTGAAATACCATATCTTAGTACAATTGGTGCACTAATGTATCTTGCAAATACTACAAGGCCTGATATTGCCTTTTCAGTAAATTTGCTAGCAAGGTATAGTTCTGCTCCTACTAGGAGACATTGGAATGAGATCAAACACATATTACGGTATTTAAAGGGGACTATCGATATGGGCTTATTTTATTCTAAAGATTACAATTCCGATCTTGTTGGTTATGCTGATGCTGGATATTTATTTGACCCGCATAAATCTTGGTCTCAAAAAGGCTATGTATTCATATGTGGGGGTACTGTCATATCTTGAAGATCAACAAAGCAGTCTATCTTAGCCACTTCATCGAATCACGATGAGATTATAGCTATTCATGAAGCAAGCCGAGAGTGTGTGTGGTTGAGGTCCATAATATATCTCATTCAAAAAAAATATGGCTTAAAATGTGACAAAGTACCCATAATTTTATATGAAGATAATCCAGCATGCATAGGACAACTGAAAGGTGGATTCATAAAAGGAGATAGAACGAAACACATTTCGTCAAAGCTCTTCTATACACATGAACTCCAAAAGAATAGTGATATTGACGTACAACAGATTCATTCAAGTGATAATGTGGCTGATTTATTCACCAAGTCTCTTCCAATTGCAACTTTCAAGAAGATGGTACACAAGATCGGAATGCAAAGGTTCAAGGATGTTCTTATTAGGGGGAGCTAATACGCGCTGTACTCTTTTTCCCTTACGAGGTTTTGTCCCACTGAGTTTTCCTTGTAGGGTTTTTAATGAGGCAGTCTATATGCGTATTGTTAGACATTCAAGGGGAAGTGTTATGATATATATCAATTATAGTGAATGTCTATCAAGATCTATTTGATGTCTATCAGGATTTGATGTATTTGTCTTTTAGTGTGAAACTAGGGCAAATTCTCCCTATAAATAGAAGGGCTTCCTTCATTGTAAATCATCCCTCAAGAGAAGAAATAACAATTACTTTCTCTATTCTCTCTACTCTTCTTCTTTATTCTTTCTTGTTTTATAACACAAATTTATATCTAGTGATTTTTTTTAATAACTATAATCTCTTTTTCCAATTTTCATATTAAGTCAAGATTGATATCCATTAAGAAGATTACTATTATAAATTTCCTCTATGATATCCATTAAGAAGATTACTATTATAAATTTCCTCTATTATCACAATTCCTCAAATTCTGATATTATAAAAGAGAAATAATATAACAATTTTATTCACAAAATTATTCAATGGAAAATTTTGGTGTTTCTTTTCGCTGTCCTATTTTCCTCATTGCTTTCTCTTGTGGTACGTATGTATCTACAATTTCTATTTGATTTTCAAAGTTTATTAATATTCCTTCTCTTTGTTTAGATTTATTTTTATTAAATTAATAGGAAATAAAATGTTAACCTTGTGGTAGATGATAATCACAATAGATTAGAATTCAAATCTCGGTAGAGACAAAAAAACGTTATTTGATTTTTTTACTTTTATTTAAAATTTGACACGTTCGAATTATTCTGTATTTGTATTTTTGAAAAATATTTGTGTAGACACAAACTGATTCTAACCACGCAATTATCAACCTCCACACCCACACCCCCAAAATAGGAAAACAAACAAAATTTGGGCAAATCCCAATAGCCTCCCATCAATAATTAA
>NW_025890751.1:0-5420 GCF_002878395.1 Capsicum annuum
ATTTAGCACCGTTGCTTATAGTTGTTGGCCATGGCTTGCGATGAAAATCAGGCTTATTTCATAGGACCTTGGCATAGTAGAACCGGAGTTAGAAACAATAATGAATCAGCTAAAGCAGAAAGAATTTATCAAACATGAAAAGAACTAGTTAAAACTCTCAAAGGAACAAATAACAATTTTAAGTAAACTACAAAGCAAGCTACTCAAGAACTAAAGTAAATACAGGAAAACTACGCAGGAGATTCATCACTAATACCTTATTGCAAATGGAAATTTTAAATTTCAAATGTAAAAATGGCTAATCAGAAAGAGAAATTTCAATATTCCAATGAAAGGCAAGTAAATATGAAACATATTATGCAAAGTGAACAATGGTAAACATGCCACTTCGACAAAATAAAGTTTATTTCCTAGTAGAGCTTAAAGATTGTAATGCTTTCACATAATTTTCCAAGATGAAACACCACTTAAAATGTTATCCAACAGTAGAGCTACAAGAATAAAATATTATCAACTCAACTCCTTGAATATGCCATCCTCTATTTTATCCAAGACGGGTCGACAACCACAGAGCAAAATCAATGCTCCACTCATCTGATTCAGGTCCAGATCTATACTTTAATACCTCTGGGGCGACGTACTATGCACTTTCGACTGAGACACATTGACATTTTTAAAGAGTCTAAGCAAACTTAGACCTCAACATCAAGTGAAGTTTGCGTAGAAGAGACAAAAACAGAAACAAAGCACCAACATGATATACAAGTAAAGTAGTAGTAGTAGCAGCTTAACAGAGGTTGAAAACGTTGCTTTCATTTTTCATTATGGTAAAAATGGAATAAGTTCTTATACTAACGGGTAAAAACACTACTCACAACATATTATAATCCAATACAGAGCATTTCTATATTCATACAAGAAAAAACAGAGCGACAAATATCAAAGAATACTCAGACTACCTTAAACACAAAGAAGTATCAGATTCATACTTAACTTTCTAAGCTATAAATTAATGAACAACAATAATATACACAGTGTTATTCCATAAAAAGGGGTCTAAGAAGATAGGTTGTACATAGACCCTACCCCTACATTGGATGTAGAGAGTTTGTTTTTGATAGATCCTCAATTTGAGAAAAATTAGATACAAATATATCAAGAAAATAAAAAATCAAATAGAGATGTTTGATAAATCTAAAAAACTATTAATCAAAAGATAACTTGCCTCATTATTTTCACTTTCAAATACTAACGTATCATCATACTGCATTAAAAGCAAACAGAGATTTCTGCATGTATGTATGTATACATACTGCATAAACTTCCAATTTAAGGCTCAGATATTATAAGCAGGGCAAAAGGAAACAACATATCCATCATGGATGCAGACCTTATCGGGTCACCCCGCCAACAGGGTAAGCTCAAAATACCCGATCCAACTCTAGACAAATTTTATTAGTCATTATCATAGCCTCATAGATAAACAGGAAGATGAGAAGAAGCACATGTAATAAGCCAGTACAAACAATAACTTAGTGAAACAGACCCTTAAGATATTTATGTATATGTATCTATATATCTTGCACAAACTTCTAATTTTCAAAACAATAATGTAAGCAAACATACCCTTAAGATAAATGGTGGTTTATTTTTACTTTATTTTTTAATTAGTGGCAAAACAGAGAGAGGGCATCCACCATTAAAAGACACCCCAATACCTCTCTGTTTGCCTTATTTTCAAGAATCCATGTATATATATATATATATATATACTTCGCTTGAAGGAAAGAAAATTTTACGTTTAGTCTGAGGTTTAAGTCTGACGAGAATAATATTCTACGACTAGCAATTCATTTATTTTCAAACCGACCCATTTACTATCTATTATTTGATTGACTAATCCTTTATATTGGAATGGGTGAAGGGTCAAATGATTTGGTAATTCTTCATGAGGGGATGAATCTAGAGAAATTTGAATCAGAGCTCTAGATTTTTGTTTATCCTTTACCGTAATACTATCTTGGGGTTTGCAGCGATAACTTGGTATATCTACTATACGACCATTAACTAAAATATGTTGATGGTTACCTAATTGACGGGCTACGGGAATAGTTGAAACCATACCCAATCGAAAAAGGATGTTATCCAAGCGCATTTCAAGTAATTGTAGTAAAACTTGACCTGTTGACCCCTTGGCTTTTCTGGCGATACGAACGTATTTAAGTAATTGTCGTTCTGTAAGACCATAATGAAAACACAATTTTGTTTTCTTCTAGACGAATACGATATTGAGATTTTTTTCTGGAACGCGATTGGTTTCTAAGATCATTTCCGGTCCTAGGCTTTTTATTAGGCGTCGTATTTTTTTGAAACGAGGTCCTCGGGCGACATAAAGACTCCTTATTCTTATTTCTTATTTAGTATTTCGAATTAATTCTTATTTCTATTTATTTTTTATTGAATTTTATTTTACAGAATAAACCTAAACTAAAACTAAACTAAACTAAATGAAGCGAAGTTTACTGAAATAGTGTACTTGTACTATTACTATTTAATATAAATACTATAAAGAAAAGAAGAATGGGGTGAATTGGATAAATATACAGAACCCCTTCTATTATATATATAATCCTTTCCTGACATAATTGGAAGTTCCTATAATAAATTGATAGCTTTTGGAAAAGGAGGAAGGCGCTATTTCCCTATTCTTTTTTTTCCATTTTTTAGATGATTGATAATGTTTCTTTGAAACCAAAGAATAGGGAAAAGCCGGCTATCGGAATCGAACCGATGATCATCGCATTACAAATGCGATGCTCTAACCTCTGAGCTAAGTGGGCCCACATCACATAAGTCTTATATGCATAGTAATTGCCTAAACTACTGGAATTGGAATTATTAACTATTCAATATTATATTGAATATTCTAGATTCTAGAGCATAAGGATTACTATAGCAATCTAGAATTTCGATTTATCACAATTCTAATAACAATTCTAATACTAATATCATTAAATAGTGATTGCAAAGATTGTTAATATTCTTTTTATTTTCATTTTCAATTTGAATGGTAAATATTCTTTTTCATTTCTTTTTTTGGCATTTGAAATCTTTTTTACTACAGTTCTATATTTGATTCTATATCATATATATCTCTCATTCTATATTTATTTAAAAATTGTTTAATGGAACGGTTAGTTATAATTAATGAAACATTCCTCCGCTTTCAGGAGAAAGTGAAGATAAAAAACAAGAATCGATTGTTCAAGTATTCCAAATTGAATGGTAAAATGATAGGAAGAGGGACATATAGATGGGGTATAGATCCATCTATATTGAATTACGGATTCCGAAATGATAAAATCATTTTTGATTGGATAAAAAAAGGTCACCTATAGAAGATAGTTAAGAAAATCAAAGAGGAGAAAACACGTTTTTGAGATAGGAATCGGTATCTAATGAATTCAATGGTTCCAGTATAAATGAAAGAAAAAGAAAAAGGAATGACATCACAATGAGATCCTAATCTCAAAACAAAAAGAAAGGGGGATATGACGAAATCAGTAAACGCTACAGACTTAATTGGATTGAGCCTTGGTATGGAAACTTACTAAGTGATCACTTTCAAATTCAGAGAAACCCTGGAATGAACAAAAATGGGCAATCCTGAGCCAAATCCTATTTTCTGAAAACAAGTAAAGGTTCAGAAAAAAAGGATAGGTGCAGAGACTCAATGGAAGCTATTCTAACAAATGGAGTTAAATGTGTTGGTAGAGGAATCTTTACATCGAAACTTCAGAAAGAAAAAGAATGAAGTGAAGGATAAACGTATATACATACATATTGAATACTATATCAAATGATTAATGACGACCCGAATCCCTGATCAAATCATTCACCCCATAGTCTGATAAATCTTTTAAAGAACTGATTAATTATATGAGAATAAAGATAGAGTCCCGTTCTACATGTCAATACCGACAACAATGAAATTTATAGTAAGAGGAAAATCCATCGACTTTTAAAATCATGAGGGTTCAAGTCCCTCTATCCCCAAAAAGACTATTTCAACCCCCAACTATTTCTCCGACCCCCTTTCCTTAGCAGTTCCAAATTACTTATCTTTCTCATTCACTCTATTCTTTTAGAAATGGATTTTTCTTTTAGAAATGGATTTTAGCGTAAATGGCTTTCTCTTAAGCCTTGTGATATATATGATACACATAGAAATGAACATCTTTGAGCGAGGAATCCCTAGTTGAATGATTACCAATATCATTACTCAATACTGAAACTTACAAAGTCATCTTTTTGAAGATCGAAGAAATTCCCCAGCTTTGATAAAATTTTTTAATCGACTTTTGTCCTTTTAATTGACAAAGACCTATTGACAAAGACCCGTTTATGTGCTAAGATCAAATTTGTTAAGATAAAATTAGAGTAACAAGCAGAGAACTGAGTAACAAGCAGAGAACTAAAATCCTCATGTTAACAAACGGTTCCAATTGGGAAGTCCAGAGGACTCTAAATCCTCCTGTTAATGGGGACTTAAAATTCTCATGTTCGAGGTTCCAATTGGGATTGGTATAGCCCTGAAAATCCTCGGGTTACTAGTCCCAACCTTGATAAAAAATCTGGATTGGGAATAGCCAGGATAGCTCAGTTGGTAGAGCAGAGGACTGAAAATCCTTGTGTCACCAGTTCAAATCTGGTTCCTGGCACATGATTAATTTGTATGAGTCTCTCTTCACTAGAAATAATTTCTAATTAATTGATATGAATCAACATACATATTCTTTTAGAGTCTAGATTAGAATAATAGCTTTATCCAGTTTGGCGAGATATACCCCATACTATGTTCTATATGGGTAGAGTTTCTTAGATAAAGTATCGAAAAGAATTGGATTCTATCTCCTCTTTTTTTTCTCCTCTCGTTCAAACGAATTTGAATACGTAATACATATTCGAAAGGTAAAATTGGTTAATTGTTGAAAGGCTCAAAAGTCGAATCCAGGGGGGTTGAAATAGACAAGATTCAGCTCAGATCCAAAGAAATAGAATTCGATATTCTATCATTTCTTTGTCTTTTCTTTCATATTTGATTTCTTCATTCCGGATTTCTCCATCCCTTCCTATATGCCCTTCTAGAACCCGTCTAAGTAATGTGCGCAGTACAAAGTTCATGATGCAGAACTCATTTGGTTCATCCTATTGGTATGACTCATCCGAAATAAGTATCTTCCAAATAAATGTGAGAATTACAATGAATCCCTAATTGTCTTTTTTTTGTTAGCCTATTGACAATTCCCTAAATTAGACCTGCTTAATCTAGAACAGAACGTGCAATCCTTGAATATCTTAAATTGTCTAAGTGGAAATAGCTTTCTTATCATTCAATGAGCATCTTGTATTTCATAAAA
>NW_025890752.1:0-1166 GCF_002878395.1 Capsicum annuum
AGGAACAATAAATGAAAAAGAATATTTAATACTCTTAAACACAAGACAAGAAGAAAATTATATATCAAAATATCTAGCAAAAAGTGAAGAAATAAAATTTAATAGTAATATATGCACAGATCTACCAAGGAGTCTAATAAACATTAAAGATATTGCTGAAAAGGAAATAATAATAGGAGTTAGAAAAATAAAAATAGAATTTGAAATAAAGGAATATATGCAAAAAGCAGACATAATATTAGGAATAAAATGGTTAGAATAAGTACAACCATACACAATTGTCTATAACATATAATACAAAAAGATTATTCATAAAAAGAGCTTTAACATGATATGAAAATATATGTACTTGTAAAAATAATAGTTGAAGGATATTATAATAGGTATTATACACGTATGATAGATACAGGAGCAGAAGCAAACTTATGTAGATACAACTGTTTACCAGAAAGTAAATGTGATAAATTAAAAACAACAATAGTAGTAAAAAAAATTTAATAATGAAGGAAGCTTAATTACATATAAAACTAAGAATGTAAAAATACAGATATAGGATAAAATAATAACAATAGAAGAAATCTTAATTATGAACTAACATCCAAAGATATATTTTTAGGAATGTCATTTTTAGATAAATTATACCCACATATAATAACTAAAACACATTGTTGGTTTACAACACCATGTAAACAAAAAGTAAGAACAAAAAGAGTTATTACAACACCATGTAAACAAAAAGTAAGAACAAAAAGTTGCCTTTTACCAACTAAATTTTCAAAGTGACCTTGTTGCTAATTCTTCTCGACCATACACATTAGAGTTGAATTAAAAAAAATAAAAACAAATATCCCCAGAATTCATAAAAGCAATTTTAAAGTTTTTTTTTTGGCTGTTTTGAATGATCAGAATTCAGAAGGTGTGATAAAGACGTGTGCCAAATGTACTAACTTGGGGTTCAACTTTTAGAAGGAATCAAGGACAACCCAAAGTATATGGAATTTAGGTTACCGAGAATTCTTTTCTTTTTCATACACAAGTAGTAGCAGTGTACGACTTCACTGTCATCCAAAGTCTCATCTATAAAACCACAACCCTTTACAAAAATAATTATTAACTTCTATTAACTATAATATTTTCTTGAGTAAATTATGATAGACTTTGTTTGG
>NW_025890753.1:0-6779 GCF_002878395.1 Capsicum annuum
ACCAAGAACAATAATAACAATTTTCAAGACAATAACAATTCCAACGGCCAACTCCAATCCACAATAAGAATATCTCCAACACTTGGCCAAGACAACTACAACTTCAACAAAATGGTTCTCAAGCCACCAAGTAACAACAATATCACGTGGTCAAGTTTAGAACATCAAGGAAAAACTACACGGCCAAAACAGTCCACCATAACAATGGCCAACAACAATGGGCCAAACTTCTGTTCACAACAATAACTTTCAACAAGTTCAAGCTCAAGTTTAGATCTAGACTCAAAGTATTAGTGGACAAGAAAACTAACACTAGAAACAACAAAACAAACAAGAACACTACTAGATCTAGTCACAGAACAAACAAATCTCGACCAAGACACAACAAGAACACAATTTTGGCCAAGAACACAAACACGGACAGGTTGTTATTTTTCTAGAATTTTCCATTTTTAACACTTTTTTTTTAATTTTCTCACAAGAAAGCCCAAGATTGATCTTGTAGAAATAAGATCAAGCCATGCTTTGATACTAAATGATACGAAAAACAAAGCTAGAAACTGAAATTATAACTAAAGAAAGGAGATGAAGATGATAACAATGACACAAGATGAAACAAGACACGGATTTAACACAAACACAAGGGAAATTGCATAGAAAATAAAGATAGATAGTGAGACCAAGATTATTACAAGATTAAGAACCAAGTGTATTTCAACACTAACCCATAATGAATGTAATGATCAAAACCACACTTTTACGGTGACCGCCAAGGTAATCGACTTATCTCAAGATCCACCGTTTCCAAGCAAAGAACAATATTGGATTTTCAAGCCCTATACTAAGGATGACTTTTCCAAGTCCTAACTAAGACTATACTAAGGTGGTGTACTCTCAAGAGAGAGGATTTTCAAGTGTTTCAATCTTTCATCATTCAAAACTAAAGAGAAATGACCTAAAATAGGCTATATATAGTATATTACAAAAGAAAGATAAAATGATTCCAATGCCCTTAATGGGGTGGGTGGCAATGGAGTGTCATTTAGACAAGGCTAAAAGACCAAAATGACCTTGAGGCTAAGTGACCAAAATAACCTTAATAAAAGGGGCCAAAACCGTGAACCATCAAATGTGGTCCAAACCCGTAAGTCCTCTAGTCTTCAAGGCTCTAAGCAATCTTCCACACACGGGTTTGTTTTATGGCATGCTCAAAATAACCCCTACAAGTATGATCCCGTGCCCTCCATGGGACCAAAGCTTGATTCTTCACGTAGTGACTTTGAATGATGCCATCGAAAGCTAAGGCGACCATTTTACTTGTATCATTAGTTTTTCAACAAAACCTCAAAGATGTCACCTGCGGACTCTTTTGAATATCTAATGAGTGTGTCAATTAAATCCACCTACTACCTCAGTTGAGTACCTCTATTTATAGGATGGTATCTAAGGGATAGCCAACCTCATACTCATCCTTATGTCTAAGATAGTGAAAAATTAGCAAGCTAAACCAATAAGTTGTCTACTATTGCCTTGGTTCTCACATCTCTCTTTCAAGGATGATATAAATTTCAAAAGTTCACCCAAACCCCTCTTTCAAGAATGGTTTGAGATTTTCAACCATCAAACCTATTTGAGTGTTTGAGACTTTCACTCACAAATTCTAATTAATTTAACCAAGCAATACTAGAACCCATCATCAACAAACTAAAATCTATACAAATACATCACAACCCACACACTTGCACCCTACTCAAATATAACCCTAAGAGGTAGATTTAGAAAATCATAGACATAATAAATACAAATAAACCAAAACTTCTATCAAAGTTATTCATTAAATAAATTAAAGATAGGGCAAACCACACTTTAAGCTCCAATGAATCTTCAATGGAAGATGTCAAATCCACTCTTTGAAGTTCCACTAATTAAATCTTAACTCAAATTAGTACAAATTTAGGCTCCAAGCACCAAGAATTTAAAAAATACTCAACTAAGGATAGGTAATGTGTAAGATGGAAGAAGATGGTGAAAATGAGCTAAAATTCCCTATTTAAGCCTCAATTCCATATTTTCCTAATACTACAAAATGCCACCTTGCTTTTAATCTGCTTAAGCAAATGGAGAGCAGGTGAAAAACGGATGTAAAGCAGATGACCCTTTACTTTCACATTTGACCTCCTTTTGACTTGAAAGACTTGCTCATCTTTCCTTTTTAACTTTTCCTACACAAATGAGCATTAAGTATGAGATAAATATCAAATCAACGAAAATCAATGGAAAAAGCATAATAATTTAGGCTTAAAAGGTACTAGAAAGAAGTCAAATGATGGCTTATCACAAAACATCAAATTCAACATCAAAATTTAAATTCTAATGCAGAAATTCAACATCAAAAAATTTAATATTGTGTGTAGGCCATTGCGGGTGTTTTGAAAATTCACTATAAAACGAGGTGAAGGCTATTTTGGATTTTTTTGGTGGTGGTTTAGTGATGTTGAAGGGTGGTTGGTTGTGTTGGGATGACATTTTTCGATGGAATTTTCACCAAAAAAAATCAGAATCTCATGGGCCTCTTCTTTGTTGTTGTTGCTTGTTGTTGTATATCAATGTGTGTTATTGTTACTCTTTTTATTCTCTAATGATTGTTCGGTGTTGTTTTGGTAGAAAAATGGAGGAGTGGAGGTGAACTATAATAGTGAAAACAAATAAAAGACTAAAATCTAAATTCCTAATTTTGGATACCCAAAAACAAAGAATTGGGTCAAATTCAATGAATATAACAATAAAATTTAAAGTGGAAGAAGATATGATAAAGGTAATGGAGTTTTTTTTTTGGAGAAGAAGAATAACATGTTTTTTTAGAGAAGAAGAAGATCAGATTCTTTTTTCCTTAAAAAATATTTTTTGCAACTTTTTTTTTACTTTTTAATTATTTATGATCAAAATGAGTTGTTGAGTTGTCTTTCTTTTATTGGTGCATTTTTCATGTCACCAATGTGTAAAATTCACGCACTTTAATTTTCTTTTATTTTTATAAAAAAGTGCTTAATAGGCACACTTAATGAAAGGTTCAGGGATTCAATAGGTACATGACCTAATTGAGGTGTCAATATGGAAAAAGTCAAAAAGTTCATGGGTCTATTTATGTATTTAACCATATATATATGTGTGTGTACACACACACACACAAAAATACTTGTAATAGATTCATCTCAAATGGCAAATCATTTCGAAATCAAGAAATTTTTTTAAGTTCAATATTTATTGGAATCGACACTTTAGATCCAGATAGATCATATCTTGTAAATTGAAAATTCTTTCTTTTGTATTCTTTAATACCAGTTTGATTCTTATAAAGTAAGAATGGACGTGATATATATGTTGGACACACTACATAAACCTCAAGAAATTCAAACATGCTATCTAATTCGATGCTTGCCAAATTATTCTTTCAGATATTACTAAAAAAATTTCAATTTTACATTATATATTTAAACGAAGAGAGTATATATTATATTGATAGCGTAAAAGTCTTTTATATCAAAAGAAATGAAATTTTTTTATCCTTTACAAAATGAATAGAAAAACATATTTTTTATGAGTAAAAAATGAAATTCTCTTATAAAAAGCCATAAAATTTTCTTTAAAAAAAATTGTAAATAGCTTATAAAATTAATTCCCACCAGTATTCTTCATTTTTATTCAAGTTAAATCTATCCTGTAATTATGCAAATCATAAAATGGCAAGGCCGAAAGATAATTTGACGAAACCTTCTAAAACTACGGCATTTGTTGTGCGACATGGAGCTAGGGATGGGATGAAAATTTTTAAATCTATTATCTATTTTTTATTACTAATATATTATATAAATATAAGTATTGATGAAGCTGCTGAATCATGATCTATATATCTGGTTCAGTTAGTTTAATCGTAATTTTTGCATATCATTCCTACTTAATTATTATAAATTAATTATTACAAGTCATTTACATATTAGAAAATTAATAATATTTCATAAAAAAAAGATAAAATAGATATTTATGACATGTCCTCATTTGCTTCAATCGTAATTTTACTATATCACCTCTAATTAATTATTATAAGTCATCTAAGTATTAAAAAATTAATAATATTTAATTAAAAAAGTAAAATATAGATAAGATGATAAATTAACTCTTAATATTTTAAATTAACTTGACGTCTTATATGGGACCTACTTAAATATATGGGACCTACTTAAATATTTTTCACAAATATTTTTATAATAATTTTACTGTATATATCACTTTCAATTAATTATTATAAGTTATATAAGACATTTCTGTTTCGCTGCTTCAGTCGTGATTTTACTATATCACCCATAATTAATTATTATAAGTCATCTAAGTATTAATAAAATAATAATATTTCATAGAAATGAAAATATAGACACAAAATGAAAAGTTAACTCTTAATGTTTTAAATTAACTTGACGACTTGTATAGAGCCCAGTTAAATTTTTTTCACAAATAATATTTATAGTTATTTAATTATATTAGTTCTAATTAATTATTATAAGTCATTTAAGTGTTAGAAAATAAATAATATTTAATAATAAGGATAACATAGATATATAATGATAAATTAAAAATGATTGGATGAAGTGTTTTACAATAGTAATATTGTCAAAAAGGGAGTATGAGAGTAGTACACTGTGATTTAAAAGATCAGATACAAATAAAAAATTAAATACATAGCTAAGAGTTAATATCTGAATTGATCAAAATTTTAATTTTACTAATGAAACATAAAATCCATAACCAAGAAAATTAAATTTTAATTCTTTTTTTACTATTTTTTATTTCGATTTATGTGACACCATTTGATTAAGTATGGAATAGAAAAAATGAAATGCTTTTAAATTGGTTAAATAAATAAACCTTAGATTTTGTGTGATAATAAAGCATTTCATTAAAAAATAAAATGAAAATTGTAAAAGCAAATTGTTTATATATATATATATATGTGTGTGTGTGTGTGTGTGTGTGCTTGTAATTGACCTGGATTAAGAAGCTCAAACTAGTCTCTAGTGGTGCTTTTATTTGAACTGATAGATATTTTAGATAATTAAGAAGATATTAAATGTTACATTTTAATTTACTTTTATTTAGATAAATGACTTTTAAGTAATCAAAATATTATATTAATTAAGTACTCTTTTCATTCATGTTTAATTGTTTATGTTTGACTTGACGTATTTTGGTTGTTATTATTTTATGTAGTTATTTAATACAAAAAATAGTATTGCTAAAATAGACATGTAAAATGAAATGTCTATTTTTTATATAAAAGTCAAGTAAAATGATATAAATAGAATATTCAAGACGAATATTTTTAGTAACATTAATGACTAAATATGAAATGGAGGGAGTAGTAATTAAATATATTAGCACATTGTTTTGGCAGTGGGCGAGAAAAGGAACAACCCAACTACAAGTCTGAGAATGTTTAATTAAAGTCAAATTAGTTAAAACAAACTAGTAGTGGCTTTCTCATTTACTGGGATTAGACGAATGAATAACTTAAATGGCTGGCATGTTCCAAAACATTCGTTTACCTTTTCATTTTTATATTCCTCAATTTGCTATTTTTAAATTAAGTTCCCATTTTTAAATTGAATTTTTTGTCTCGATTTGACATGTTTTCTTTGTTTCATGTTATAATTACTTCAGGATTATTAGGCCTCAAATTGAGATTTCGTACCCAAAAGTTTGGTTGGTGTTAGTTTTACTAATAATTTGTCTACAATAATGTCGGACCCCCTGCCCCCCACACACACCACCCCACACACCACACAGAGCTAATATTATTTGTCCTCTGTGCTTTTTGATTTTGTTCTAATGGACATCAACTATTGATTTCTTTTTTTTTGTTTCCCAAGGTATCCCCATAGTTGCCAGTCGTGATACTAATCCTCTGTTCCTCTGTCAGCGCACTAAATGGTAGGAAACTGGCCACAGAGTTTGCTCCATTCGCCAGAGGCGGGGATCGAACTCCCGACCTCTTGCTTAAGGTACATGGCGCTGAACCACCATGCCACTTCTAGTGCTTATCAATTATTGATTTCTTTAGACTTTTTCAAGTTCCTACCAAATAAAAGATTTAGCCCTCTTACTTGTAATCATTTATTTGAGGTTTTTTCCCCATAAAAGCCAAAATTCTCTTAAAGAAAAAAAAGAAGAAAAAAATATTTATGTGTTTATTGAAAAGAAAATTCTAATAAGAATATTTCTTTCCAGCTTCTAGTTCCTATAGTTTTTTTTCACGACTTAGCTTATAGTAGTAATGAAGATTTCTATCAGTAGAAGCTTTTGAACATCTTTTAGATCTAACAACTTTCGCACTAACCAAATACTACAAAAGAATGCATGATGATTGATTGACTTTCTGTGGGTTTTATTTACTTGTTTAAACACAAACTGATGGTAATAGAAACATGCGAATATAAATCAAGCTGGTTGACAAAAATGAAATAACAGAACAAAAATTTTAGGATTTAAAGCAGCAATTGTAGATCACTTATATAATGAAGATGCATATGTAACAGTAGATAAGTTTTGCCTTTTGTGTTCATTCAATTAACAAGCAAAAGTTTGACTAATTAGGAAAATCGTCTCCGACAGTCGACACTATATTCTACAATCTCCTAATCACGTTCTACCTAAAGTTATCGAGACCATAAATTAACCAAATAATAGTGTATTATACACTTGAAAAAGAAACACATAGAGATTCTTTT
>NW_025890754.1:0-1441 GCF_002878395.1 Capsicum annuum
CATTGCCTGCTTACCTGAAGCTCGAGATATTTCAACTTGGGTGTGGCACAAGAAAGAGCGTCCAACACATTTTGCGCTTCACATTTGAGAATGTCATTACCTTTAACTGCTGCGGCTAGATTAGCCTGAAGTTGCTTTATGTCCATATCCTCGGAATAGAGCTTCTCCCTTAGCACAGTTGTCAGCAAAGTCTCCGATTTAAGCTTTTTAACCTTTTCTTGGTAGTTTTCCCAGACATAATCTCTATTGTCTTGAGCTACTCGATATTCCTCTTGTAACTGAGTGAGCTGCTACCTTAGATTTTGATTCTCCTCTGACACTTGCTCTACTCTCTTAGACAAATCTTCAAGTTGTTTCTCTGAAAATGACATCTTGATTCTATTATCTACTTCCTTCTCATTAAATGAAGAGATTTCCCTTTGTAGAGAGACATTCTGCTCTGCAAGCTCCCTTGCCCTTTCACGGAGTCTATGTTGTTCAATTTGGTATTTCTCAAGTTTTAGAGACCAATTGCTGGATCTTCTATCCAACTCCTTTTCCAGTACTAATTGTAACTCATTCTTTTCTGTCTCCAATCTTTGTGTCCGTGAATCTAGTTCTGCCTGTAATGTGCTGGCTTCTTCCTTAGCAGAAGCCCTTTCAGCAACTTGATTCCGTAGCATGCTTGAAACTTTAGAAGCCATTTGTACTTTCTCCTTTGTCAATCTTCTAATAGTCTGAATCAACACTAGAACGCTAAGGTCTCTACCGTGAAGAAACATTTGTCATTACTTTGGATAAGCAAATGCAAATTAAAACATCAGTTTAGGTGTGAAAAAAGAAACTACAGCAAAATGATATGCATACCGGCTTGAATCACGACCAGATTTCTTAGGATGAAATTTCTTACTGTGACCATGGGGAGATTTGCTCACAAAACAAAAAATCAAGACCCCATCACTTAAATATTGAATCTTTTTAGTATTCCATACATAAACATAATCAAAATGAACTAAAAATGAAGTTTTACAGATAACAAAATCCCAAAATTCTGAAATATGCATCACAAAATAATTAAGACCCCATCACTTAAAAATTGAATCTTTTCACTATTTCATACATAAACCTCATCAAAATAGACCAAAAATAAAATTTAAAAGATAAAAAAGGACAAGAAAATTACATTTTTTAAAGAAAGAAACTGATAGAATCTTGAAAAGGGGTTATAAAAGAAGCAAAATTGAGACATCGAAACTTGTTTAGAGTAGAGAAGATTCACTACTGTGCTTAGAAGAAGGGAGTTATTTTTAGTGACAAGGACAATGGAGGGAAAATGAATGCTGAAATTTTGTCTCATTTGATTTTGTATTTATAGTTGAAAAAAAAAATAATTTGAATTTATAGATAAAAATGATTAGTTTTGGTTTAAATAATTAAGTAGATCTTAAACCAAAATAAATCA
>NW_025890755.1:0-1341 GCF_002878395.1 Capsicum annuum
AGAATCCAAAATAGTGATAAGTAGGAAAGATCACTTTCTCAAGTGATCATATGGTATAGAGTAGTAATACCATTTATGAAAATGCAAAGGTGGAAAAAGGGACAGTGCAACAAGGACCAATCTGAAGGACCACCTTCCTGCACAAGGGCATTTATCAAGAGAAAGTTCCATCAGGTTTCAAATAAACATGAAGGGGCTGTTGCTAAGGTTAGATATTTTACTAGGTACTATTCTTTGGCTGTTTTCTCTGGCTAATTAATTACCTCTTGCAAAATGTGTTGCAGGACAAGGGCAGCGAAAATTCATCCAAGTGCAACAGTAAGCCGCTATTTTCTACATGTTATGCATTTAACATCTCAATTTGGAGGATCAAACAACAATTTATTTTAATTCATACTTGGGATTCTATCAGGTAAACCAACGAAGTTGCCAAAAAAACGTATACTAGAACTTATTCTCGACATGCTGCAAAGGTCAGTATTCATCCTCAAATATGATTGTGCTCAGTATCCGTCCTCAAATTAGATTAACCGTACAATAAGGAATACATTTTTAATATCTTACTACTTTGTTGGTGTTTTTTTTCGTTTTTTGATGTTAGGAGGGACACCCATGAAATATTTGCAGAACCAGTTGATCCCACTGAGGTTTGATCTAATGATTGGCTTCGGGTTTTGAAGGTCATGTCTTCTTACTGACTCACATCTTCTGTTTCATTAAGGTGGAAGATTACTATGAAATCATTAAAGACCCTATGGATTTTGGTACAATGAGGGCTAAGCTTCATGAAGGAATGTATCAGAATCTCCAACAGTTTGAGGTCTGCTTTTCCCCTAAATTGTCATTTCTCTAGTTACACCACATTTTTACGCTTGATTGGGCCTTAATGTTCATTTTCTTATCTGGTAATCTTTTTATTTTCCCTTTAAGTCAAAGTGGACTGGGATAAAATTTGATCAAGTTGTGTCAGCCCTTCTATTTCTAGGAAACATTAAGAAACTACTGAGCCTGTTGCGAATTTTAGCAGCATCTGAGCCTTCAATCACCTCTCATGTTTGTGCAATTCATGATCTGTAAACACAACCATCAATCATGGATTTCCAAGAATTTTCCTACATATAATGTCTATTGAAGTTTTATAAACTATCTGCAGTATAACTTGCTAGATGTACTCTGATCAACTATATATGCATGTGTTCATTTTTATGATCACAGATTAAGAAGTATGACGTGCACTGGGCTGGTCTTTTTCTTTTTTAAAGATTATGAAGTATGACCTTTGGTCTTAATAATCTTGAATACTTGAAAATGTGCAGCTCTCATTTCTAAAGTCAGAACTCT
>NW_025890756.1:0-3010 GCF_002878395.1 Capsicum annuum
GTTTGAATTAGCGATGTAACAGTCAGCGAGAGAATAAGTAGTCTGCTTTGGTTCTTGTTTTGTGATTATGCAGTTGAAAAAGAAAGTAAAGAAGCATATTGCAGCTACAAGGGTGCAACACTGGTGTATCAGATAAGGACTGCTTGAAAGTGAACCGTGTACAGAAACCACGTTATAGATGGATATACAATCTGGCAATGAAGTCAAAGAAAGTGTAGATTTAGAAATTCAATAATAACTAGGAGAGGTCACCTTTGATCAGTAGATTATGTAATTAGATCTTTTGTTGAGACCTCACTTTGTTTAAAGAATAGGGTGCTCTTAGGTGTAATCACTTGACTTTGAAGTTGTAATCTTTCACAGTATAAGAATGCACAAAATTTTGGAAAGGACATGATATAGAGTTATCTGAACACATTCCAACTACTTACTTTAACAATTTAAATTTCATAGATATGGCTGTAGAGATTTCATTAATCCTAAATAGTTGGGAGCAATTTGATTTTTGAATTAGATAACAGTAAAACATCCAGAAACAAGAGTAACGAATGATTCTACTTACCTCAAAACGTTTGAAGATCTTGAGATCTGGAGAAGGGATTAGACTTATTTTCTTGAATCAATTCCCTTAGATTCTTGAGAGCTGAGTTTGACAAGAGAACTGGGATTGCTGGATGATGAAATAGTTTGTAAAAATGCTGGAGAAAGTGGCATTTTTTTAATGTGTGTAACTGTGGAAGATAGATAGATTGTAACTGATGGAGTTTTTAATTTGTGTAACTGAATGTGAGATGTTACAAATATTTTCAATGAACAAATACACTTCTCTTTCAACGTGTAGCACTGGTAGGTTGTTCATTTTACTTTTGGTTCATTTACAAATAACCTACTAGTGCTACACGTTGAAAGAGAAGTATATTTGCTCATTGAAAGAATTCGACCAACAGAATTGAGAGAGGGTTGTATTTATTTTGTGTCTTTTTTGTGGCTCGAGTTGAATTGGCAAGTTAGATTAGAATGTTTTTATTTTTTAAAATTGAGCATATAAAACGTTGATTTGAGCCTTTCTATTATAGGAAGGTACTTGTAAAAAGTTTCTTAACAACGAGAGTAGGTTTGTTCCTAAAGTATGATATCGAAGATAAATTTGATCTCAAAGTATGATTAAGGGTATATTTAGCTAATTTTCCAAAGCATTGGATAAATCTGACCCTATAGTATGGCAAAAAGCGTAAATTTGACCTCAAAATATAATAATCCCTCCATCTCAAATTATGTGTCGCCATTTTCTTTTTGGCCCGTCCCAAAGAGAATGTCGTCTTTCCTTATTTGGTAAGTTTTTAAAAATACAATTACAATTTTACCCTTAGTGGTCCCACTTGATTTTAAATACTATTATTTTTTTTTTAAAAGAGTAATTTTGTAACTTTAACACAGTAAATACTTATTTTTTTAAATATCGTGTCCGGTCAAATAGCGGCACATAATTTGGAACGGGGGAGTAGAATTTTTTAACGAATTTTCTAAACTAGAGACTTAAATTTGATCATTTTCCTTTTTTTTTTTTACATAAAAAAAAAGAATAAATTGAAAAAAGCTGAAAACTTGAGAAATAAAAATTACTAATCTAAAACAGGTTTTGGTCCATTTTTGTTGATGTGGAGTTCCTGCAGGGACCTAAAACCCCAAAGAAAGAACTAAACCTCCATTAGCCAAATCATAAAATTTAGCGATGGAAAGGGGAGGACGCACCGGCGGCGGATGAAGGAGTCCACTTTCATCGTCCTTCGCATGAAAAGTGACAGCCGTTTACGAAACGCGTCCAAGAAGTTCTCCAGCTCCGAACTGAAACAGAACAAGTAACGCCTCCGAAAAAGAAACTAAAAGAGAAGACATTGAGCAGCATTTGCTTAAGAAACACATAATGAATAGCCAGAAAGAGAAGCAGGAAGGGGAGGGCTCATCGTCGACGACTCTTGCTACTACTTCCGAAAGCGATGATGAAGATGAAGAAGCATATACTTCGTCTTCCGATGCTATTTATGGAGAGAAATTGGAGGAAAAACCTGATTTAATGAAGTCGATGCTTCGACATACGTACAATCAACAGGAGAATAGTACTTCCTCAAAAGTCGAAAAAAATTGAGTACGAGGTTGTCCACAAAAATACTAATGAAAAGAGAAAGAGGATTGATATGTTTTCTAAAGAGGAGGAAGAAGAAACGGAGTAACTAGGGATTTCAAAGGAGGGGTTAGAGAGTGGGAAAGGTTTGGGGGTAGTGATGGGAGTGTTGATGGTCCAAGGTTTAAGGATTTAGGAGGAATGGATGGAGTACTGGAGGAATTGAAAATGGAGGTAATTGTTCCATTGTATCATCCTCAGTTGACTAAGCATCTTGGAGTTAGGACACTCTTCCACGGTCCGCCTGGCTGTCGCAAAACAAAGCTAGCTCATGCTATTGCTGATGAGACTCGTGTTCCATTTTATAAACTTTCAGCTATTGAGTTGGTCTCTGGAGTTTCAGGTGAAACTGATTCTTTGTTCTATTTGATTGTTTGCGTCATTATTTTGCATGTTTGCTAGCATAATTTATCATAGAATTGGTCTAACTGTTTGATATTTGATTTTGTTTCACGTCACTATCATCTATTAGCTTTTTTTCGTGTATCATCGAACCGAGGGTCTATCGGTAACAACCTCTCTACCTCTAGGGTAGGGGTATGGTCTGTGTGCACCTACCCTACCCCACTTTGTGAGATTACACTGGGCATGTTGTTGTTATTGTTACTATTTACGCTGGGCATATTTGAAGTGTGTTACCCCTTTGAAAATGAATATGCTCCCAATGTCCACTTTGGAGTATATTCGTGGGGATCCGTAAGCCTGCTATTTTAACAGCAATCATGGTGCATCATTCAGTATTATGACAGTGTTGTTGAGTGTTCTGAGGTGTGGGTGTGCATTTTCTTATTGCTGTCAACCTAAGGGCATTTTAATTGGGTAGTTCTC
>NW_025890757.1:0-7174 GCF_002878395.1 Capsicum annuum
CTATCTTTCTGACATTGAAACTCTAGTCTAGTCTAAAAATCCTACCCTTGCATAGATGGTATCCCTAGTCACCCACTTTGAGCCTTTGGACCTTTGTTTGACAAACACATTGCAAGTTGTAAGCAATTCATTTTTTATCCCTATTGTAAACCCTACACTTCTTGAACTTAAAAATGCAACTTGAGACTAAATTCCTAAGTTGAGGGTGGTGATGATTGGAAGAGGTAACTTTAGTCCACAAAGTTGTAAGTGAGTTCCTAAGAGCTCAAGCATTGAGAACAAATGAATAAGAAAAAAAAGGATCCAACAAAGGAAGAAAAGGCATGAAGTGTGCAAGAAAAATAATTGAAAAGAAAATGGGTGAACTAAGGAAATAAAAGTAGGCACATGTATAAAGAGTGAAAACAAAAGAAGTGGCCCATGATCAAAAGTTGAATGGAATAGTGTGATGTAGATGTTTAAGAAGGGTATATCTATGTTGTTCTTAAATTATATCCTACCCTACTCTGATCCTATGTTACAAGATCAAAAAGCCCTTTTAGATCTCCAACCAAGTGTATTAATTATAGTGACAATTAAAAATAAGGGCAAGCCTATGGCGTGGTACTTGTTAGCATCGAGAATCCTTGTAAGAGATATAGATTTGCACTTAAATCCCTTTTTGCATATTGGATAACTTAGTGTGTGAAATTTTCCTTCTTGTAAGAAGGCATGTAAACAATTTGAGTGGGTGATTTTGTCACTTCCCAAAAAATGAGGCAAGATGAAACACACTAAACTTTGACCCTTGCAAAAATTCTTGGGTTTTGGACATTCAGTCCATGGTATGACTCAAGGGTACCAGTCGTACCCTAGAATATGACCTTGTTCCCATCTTTTATATGTTATCCAATATAATGTGAGTTATATACTATCCATGATATGGTTTATCCCATCCCAAGTCGTATATTTAGGTATGGGTTGTATGTTGTCTAGTCATATATTGCCATATTCTTAGCCTAGTGAAAACTATCTAAGGTACGATTCAGGGTACGATTTAGGGTACCATTCATACCCTAAGATACAAGTTACACATGTGTAGTCATATCATAGATAATTTAGGGGTCTAGGGTGAGGCCTAGGGTACAAGTTAAGGTACCACCCATACCCCTAGGGTACGATTTGGTTTTAGAGTCGTACCCACCTACGGGTCAGTTGGGATTTATGGAAATTTACCACCCCAAAACCCTTAAGTCCCCTCATTATATAATATGTTTAGGACCCTAACAACATATTTTAGAAGATCAATACTTACCAAAAATATTCTCTAACTCACTCTTGGAGATTGGAGGCTAGGATTTCTCAATTGTTTATATAGGAGCTAAGATGGGACAAGTTCCTTCTATGATTCAACTTGTATAAGGGATGTATCTCTTCCCTCATTCTTAGATAAAAATTTCATGTGTTATAAACATTGATTTTGACTTGTATATAGTGTTTTCGAAATCAAATGTTGAGGGTTTTAATGCATAGTGATTGGTATTGTTTACTCTAGCTTAAGTTTGTGTTTGTACATTTTTTGGTGATGGTTTGCATATGTGGGTGCTTTTTGAATGTGGTTTAACAAATGGGTCATGAGTAACCCTAATTTAATGATTTTTTTCTTTGCTTTTGGTCTTCACAAAAGTATGCCTATAAGGTGTTTGTGAAAATATCTAAGAGAAATAATTAGTCACTTGTTAATGGTGTATTGAACTATGATATTGGTCTAATGAATGTGAATGGAATATAAAATTGATTTAACGAGTATGAATTCTTGGTAAATGTCTATGTAAAGGCCTTAATGTCCATGTAATGAGTTGATTTAATGACTTTGATGGTATGATGATTAAAAAGGTTGGAGTCCCTAAGCATGGAATTGAATTGTGTTTGAACTAAATTTTGTTATAAGGTTATTAATGAAGAATTAATGGTTTGTAAAGGTCTTGATAATGATAAATAGATTTGTATTGTGATATGGACTAAGGCATTGGCCTAGTGAAATAATTGGTTGTTAAATGGTTTTGTAAAGATTTTGTAGTCATATATATAATTTTAAATTGTATCCTTGGTGGACTGAATTCTCTAAATTTGTTAGAGTCCTTATGTGTTAAATTAAAGTGGTGTTAAGGCATGGAAAAAGGGTTAGAATCCCAATTGTGACTATTAATGGTCATAACAACTTATGGTTAGCATCCACTTTCTATATATGTGAGGGCTTGTGGTTAAGGTCCACTTGCCATACCACGAGGATGGCTTGTTTTTAGGGTCCACTTGCCATATGAGATGGTTTTTGGTTAGTTTCCACTTACCATATAAGATGTAACGGCTTGTAGTTAGGATACTTTTTCCTTATAAAATATATAAAATAAGACATCTTTAGTTTAGGGTCCTCTTTCCTTATGTAACGGTGAAGTTTAATGTTCTACACTGAAAGGGTGGAAGGTGGGAGTGCTTCACTCCATGTCTCATAAATAAGTGTTTCAAGAATACATGTTATGACTTGTTCCTTAATTTGGCACGTTATGTGGCTTTATGTATATGTATCTTCATATATGCCAATATAGATATAAATGTAGTTGCATATGATGATTTGCCATATTTTTGATTAACACTATTTTATCCTGACCATTGAGTTACATGCTAGCGCTCCAACCGCTAACCGTCTCTAAAAGCTATGTGCCCACGCGACATTTGGGCCAGATATTCTTCTTCTCTATCTACTTAGTGACAGGTGTTCGAGCGGTTCATGTGTTGACAATGAAATGGTAAGATTTCATCCTTCGAAAGGATTACATTTTATAGTCTCTTTAT
Organism: Capsicum annuum; assembly: GCF_002878395.1. Classification (NCBI taxonomy): domain Eukaryota; kingdom Viridiplantae; phylum Streptophyta; class Magnoliopsida; order Solanales; family Solanaceae; genus Capsicum; species Capsicum annuum. The sequence continues at coordinate 2,833 of NW_025890757.1, forward strand.
CAATGTCATAAACTTGTTTTAGATTTGGTATTCGGCTATTATCGGGGGCTTGTCCTAACATATTATAGATGTCAAATTTGTAGAGGCTTTGTGGATGACTGTTGACCTGGTTATGTTAGTTAGTTGTCAATATTAATGGATTAATTAGATTCTTTTTATGATATGATTGTTGTTTTGTTTTTGCTTTCTTATTTTATAGTTGGAGTTTATCCAACACGTGTGGATTGATATGATGGTTGGGTTGGGTTAGCGATCTTCAGTCCTTTTTGGTCTTGACGTGCCCATATGATAAGGCCTGATTTTGGGTCATGTCAAGCTGGTACCAGAGAAGGCTAAAGAAATCCAATGCTTTTCCAAAAGAGAAAAGACACTGCCCTGACAGAGGGTCCTCTAAACAGCTTTTCAAAAAGGCATGTCCACTCAAGAAAAGAAGAATCTACTTTTAGAGATTAAATCTAAACCTTACAAATGTACACACCAGATGTATGATCTAGTTCTTTCCTGTCTATATAAGGCAGCTTGTAATCTAGGAGAAGGCATCAGATAATTTACCCACTCTAGAAAATTCTCTATGCCCAATCTCTTGTAAACTAATTTTGTAATGTTTTCCTTGAAGTTCCAATAAACTTGTAAGTTTTAATTATTTCTTTTACTTTACATATTGTTTTGTTATAAATTTTTGAAGATTATACTCACGATCCGTTTTCTGGTATCTAGTCCAAAAGGCAAGATCTCCAACTAATGAGGGTAAATAAACAAGATCCAAGTTACGTTTGGAATATAATAAGACCATATACATTTATATTGTAATTAACAAGGTTAGATTGTTCGATTTGATTGTTCAAATATAGATCCTCAATCAACAACATAAAATTTCTTTTGGATGGGATCAAGATCATCAGGCTACTAAAATAAATCCTTTATGCCAAATTTAGGCCAAGCAAGGTCCTATACACATATTGACTATATGTTGAATTATGATCATATGAGTAGTGGAATACTAGAGACCAAGTTATGTAGTAGTAGACCATTCAAATTAGATAAAGTATAACATTTATCAGATAACATTAGCCAGGAGAATGTACACACTTAAGAATGATGAAATAAGTTAAACATTTATATAACTTGACTTGTATTTCTACTCAAACTTAAGGTCACTGTATTTTAAGGTTGAAACTACCAGAGATGAACTAGATATGATGCAAATACTATTTGAAGAATATTGACGGTGTCTTGGTGTCAAGTTTCTGCACCCACGTATATACATGTTCTCTTTAAATCCAAACAATATACAAACCCACTGTTTAGTTTAGGAGTAAAAATAATCTAGAATATTCCCAAGCACAAATCAAGAGAGCACAACACCCATATTCTGTATATATTAGACAAGATTTGGAACTTATAGCTATGAAGAAACTTGAATAATGGGGAGCTAGAAATTATAACCTCCTTCCCCAACATTATGGCAGAGTAAAATAATTTAAATATGGAGAGGGACAGACTGTAATTGAAGGATGATAGTACTGGAATATTCACAGTAGTACGGCATATAAAGAACTGAATATGCACCTGCAAAGAAAATAGAAACACCACTAGAAAACATAATCATGTCACGGTTCATTTAGCCGAACCAAACTGCACAAAAATGAGGGAATCTGCGACACTACTGGTATATTCCAGATCAAAACTCTTGCCTTTTCTTTTCTTTTTACTTTTGATTGGATGACCTATCTCAGGAAATATTGGTGGAAAAATATCTCCCTCTAGTTGAATGTCCTTATCATCCGTTGTTGGATACCTACTAAATTTTGTCTTCACCCTATCGTCTAGTTATGTCGAACAAAAGTTAAAACATTCTTTAGCCAAAAAGCTTTCTGCTGTTGATGCTTTAGGGGTATTTCAATTGTGAACAAATCCCTTGAAGTTACATAGATTTCTTTCAACTGGATACATATGATGCAATTAAGTCGGGACCCCAAGCTTAATTTCACCAACTAAATGGATAGGCAAACGTGTCATTACATAAAAAAAGGTTGGAGGAAAAATCTTTTCAAGCTCAAATTCTATATCAATGATTTCAGCCTTCATTTTATCAAGATCACTTCTTCTTACAACATTACTATAAATGGCTCTAAAATAATTTCCCAACCTAATCATGGACAAAGACGCATTCTTCGGTAATACTTTATTAACTACAACGTGGAGCAAGTGATGCATTATGAAATGAGCATCATGAATTTTGTATCCCGATACTTACATTCATCTATTTTTACTCGACTTGATTTCTTTTGACAAAGTCGGGATACATAGAATTAAAATGTTGCCAAGCTTCCCCATAGGCAAGAAGCCTTAAATTTCCATCTTTGGATCGTTCAATAGCATGCCATCTCATAGTTATAGATGTTTCATAGCACATGAATATCCTCTGAAGCCTAGGCTTTAAAACAAAGTACCTTAAGACCTTTGCCGGAACTTTATTGGTGTTATTATTCAATTCATCATGAACGTTCTTCCATCTAGAAGACCCACACACAATGGAATTACAGAGAATTGCATTGTCACTCTATAACAACATGCAATCATAGGGCATGCATGAATTTTTTCATAATTAAGACCAAAATCTCTTATCACCTTTCTTGCGTTGTGGAACACTCGGGAGTCTGAGCGAATGAAAAATACTCTTTTATCAAGTCAAGAAACTCTAAGAAAGCTATATTACTCAACTTGTGAATGCATTTAAATAAGTACAATTGGATGGTGAAACTCAACTTAGAAAAACTCTTACACCCCAGATATAAATCTATTTTTCCTTCCTCAACTAATTTAAAAAATTGCTTAACATCTTCAGATAGTCCCTGTCTTACTCTTTCATTCCCTTCATGCATTTGCTCATCTTTTACATTTCTAAAAGTATCATAAAGTAGGTTACCAATATCATCATATTGGTCATCAAATAGACCCTGGCTTACTCGTCCATGCCCTTCTTGCCTTGGATATGGAATATTTGTTGATGAAAATCCTTTGCCATGGAAAACCCATTGAGTGTAGATAGGAGCAAATACATGGTCAAACAACAGATCCTCCACCATATCTCTATAATGCCAATAGCGATTAAAGCACAATTTACAAAGGCATAATATTTCATTTCCTAGAAAAGCTTGTTAAAATGTCTTATTGAGAAAATACTTGACTCGATTTTCATACTCATCGGCGGATCTTGAAAGATACATCCAACTTTTATCTTGAACATCCATTAAATAGCCTATGTTATGCATTTAAAATATTGAAAAAAATATGAGTATAGTCAGTATCAATGTACAAACAGTATTATCAAGTATGTGAAATAATTTGTATAACATAAATTTAATAAAGAATGAAACAAAGATAATTCCCATTGTTTAAACAATTTACCCTAACCAAAATACTTTTGTTCCAACCTATAAGTTCATAAAAGACTAGTCACAAACAATTAAAGAAGGTCAATTGATAAATTTCTAAATAAAAAATGATTGCTTAGCCTCAATATATGTATAATGTCAATCAATTGACCTTAAAAATATTAGCACAAACAAATACATCCATAAAGATACTGTATTCAGAACCATTAAAGACAAATTGATTCTATCTAAGGGCAAAATTATCCATAAAACAAATGAAAACACAAAATTCTTATCGTAATACAAATATCAAACTGAATTTCAAACAAAATTCAAATGATGAAAACCAACAACAATAGTATCTTCCCACCAAGTGGGGTCTGATAAAATATTTTATCAAAACATCAGGTTAGTCTTATCATAAAAAAAATTAATTAAAGTATAAAATTCAAGAGTGTCACAAGTAAAACACACTTACGTTTACTTGATTTGTGATGAAAAATTAAAAATTAGCTTATTAATTTTTCCTTATAACGAGGATGATTTAGGATGATATTTTAGTCTTTTTCTTTCTAGGACCAAAGGTCTTTACAACTATGTACACATATTTTGATTTGTTTGGCTTTATACAACAGAAAGTGGTACATGAACAATGGTAAACGCAGTAGCTGTATCTAACTATTGATCTATATGTAGTGAAAAAGAGAAATAATGTATATCTCATGGCCATTCCCAAATGGTAATAGAAGAGACTCTGCTACCCAAGGCGATAGGATATAAGATCGCCCCATTCGAATTAAGCAGGTTAGAGAATTAACTTGCCATTCAACAAATGGGGCTTGCTCTGTGATATATTTACACTTGGATCAAACAAATACCCCAAATAATATTTGTCCCAATTCAATGAAAAATCATCATATGAAATAAAAACTAAAGAATACAAAACTCAATTAGTTGTGCAGTAG
>NW_025890758.1:0-1060 GCF_002878395.1 Capsicum annuum
CATGAAATTATCTCTATACTCTTTATCTTTCTCATATTTACTGGAGAATTTTTCCCATGCGTCCAACACCTTCTTTACTATATAGCTAGTTGTATTCTTTCTACTTGACCTATTCAAATTCTAATCCTTATTTTACATTGGGTAGTTCTCAATGAAATCTTCAAAGCTACTACCTTTATGATAAACTTTAAATTTTCCATCGTATTTTCTAGGCTGACCACTTTTCTTTATTGCTCTAACTATTATTGTTTCCATAAAAGCAATGCCAGTGTCTTCCCCACTTAAGCCAGACACTAAAGTCTTTAATGTCAATAATCTCTCCCCTTTCGTTTTCTTTATCTTCACTTTTTTCTTAGTGATGGTATTTGTTTTTCTTTCCCAAGATTTTGGAATAACTCTACCAATTATTGTCACTTTACTGTATTAGGGAACCTTTTCTCCCTTTTCTAAATTTAGTAAAAGAACTATGATAACCAGAATACTCTAGGTGTGAACCTTTAGAGTGAACCCACTCTGATACTAATTATTAAAACTTTGGAGGTTGCACCATACAGTGAGGGACTAGGTCCCTCAACATTAGTCACATGCAATGAATTAGCAATGCACTAGAGAAGGTAAAACTTTATGGAAAATAAAGGAACATACTGATTTAATGTGGAAATCCCTTAATCCAGGAGGTAAAAGCATGACTCGCCCTCGCAAGCTCTCCAAAATCCACTTTAATCAACCTCTTCATTATAGACTTGACTTGAACCTAACTCTAGGTTCCTCCTGCTTAGAATAACTCTACTACAAGATAAACTTGAAAGCTCTGCCAAGACTCCTTAACACTAATTAACTCTAATCAGTATCAAGCTTAGACAACTCTACCTAAGCACTCTCAAAGAAAAATAAAGCATTACTCTTATAGAATGAGTAATTAAATTACAAACCAATATCAAACTCAAGAACGTTTTCACTATCAGCATACGAAGACTAAGAACTTGAGCTAAAAGTGAGTTTTTGCCTTTTTCTCTTTTCACTCTTTTGAATTTGTGAAACCCACTTGATAGAGAAACAT
>NW_025890759.1:0-1105 GCF_002878395.1 Capsicum annuum
GAAGTTGGTGATGTGAAGTCACAAATTTTGAAGTTGAGGATGACTTTTGTGTAAATAAATATTTTAGTTGAATAACCAATGTTTGAGTATGATTTACCCCTTTATGGTGATAGACTAATGTGGTAGCTAGTAGCATGTGTGGATTATAAGGTAGTCCATGGAGGAAGTGTTTGACTCAAAATTTTATTTATATAGAGTAAGATGTGTATTCTTGGGCCATTGAATATCGTGTGTCAAGTTTTTATCTCTTGTAATCTTGATATCATTGTGTTGTTGAAAACAAAGTCTAGTGAAGCCGTGTGGGGCTCTTTCGATTCCTAGCATAGTTGCTTTATTATTCATTTCATTTCCTTGTTCAAAATACAAAAAAATAAAAATAAAAAAATCAAAGTATAGTGAAGCCGTGTGAGGTCTATTTCGACCCACTAGCAATTTGTTGTTCTTTCTGTTGTTCTTGTGTTGGTTGGAACTGGGGGTTTAGAGGTAAAATGGCAATAAAAGTGGTAAGGGCAATTTATTGAATATATGTATAGCCGAATCTTATTGCATGAGATTGAGTTGGTAATGAAGGTGAATTGTTGTTTATTTTAAGCATGAAAATGGATAGATTAGCCAGTAAGTTATAATTATAGACTCATGGTTGTTTGTGGAATTGGAAGGTAGTCTAAATGTGCGCTTGAGTAAGTAAGTGTGATGTGAGGAAGCCGTATAAGTAGATAAGATTGTATGGGGTATGATATAAGATGAAGGTTGACCATGTTTATTGTGTGATTTTACCCCCTTGATCTTCTTTTCCTTAGTAGATGTAAACTAGTACTTCATGTGAGAAGGTACAAAGTGGATTTTGAGCTATAATAGTGATGTCATGGAGGGGATTGTGACTGTAGGTAGTATTTGAATGAAATGAGTAGTTAGAGTTGATTTCCCAATTTGATGGACTAGTATATTATGTTGCATGCTTTGGTTATTAGTGGTAGATGATGGATGCTAGACTATAGGCTTGAATTATAGATTGTAGAATATGGTGTCGAGAATAGTATTTTATGATTAATGATGTATGATATATGGGAATGAATTAGTAGGCTTGATATGATTTGTGAAATAT
>NW_025890760.1:0-2652 GCF_002878395.1 Capsicum annuum
AAGGAATATGTTAGTATCCATCAATAAGGAACCATCAAAATCTGTTGATCCAAGAGGAATGCCTCTATACAAAGTTGTCCAAATTCTCAATTCACTATTCATGCAATAGTACGGGGAAGATTTAACTTTTGGTGAACATTTTGTAACAAAATAAAATAGGAACTTGGGATGAACATTTTTTATTTTTTTTTAAAAACATTGATAGCAAGAACTATATCAATTTCTTGGTCCTTTTCTGTAGGGGTGGACATTAGCCAGTTTTATTTGCATTATGAAAATTTCTGTTTAATTTGTTGGGTTTTGAATTAAAGAAATTACAATCCAAATTCAAAATAAATAAGCTCGATTGGTTTAACATTTTAGAGTTCGTTTTCAAATTATTTGGTTTGGTTATTTCGGATTGCGATTTGAGCCTAAAAGCCAGGCTTCTTCTTCTTCTTAAAAAAATGAACCACTAAATAAAGTTTTCATGTCATGTTGCATTAATAATTCCTTATTCCAACTACAATCTTATGAAATTTGGTAATTGTAAGTACAAATGCAAACTCAATCCCGAATTCAAAATGCAAAATCTTAAAAAATTAAAACCAAACACCAAATCAAAAATCTGAAAAATTTGAATTTCGGTTATGCCCAAATATGCCGGCCCCTACTTTTATGGGCACCCTATTCAGCCTCTAAAGCAAAATTTTCTTGCTTCTCTATATGTATACTTCTTAATAATCAATACTTCAAAAATCTAATCATAATTCCAGTGTTGTTAAAAGTGCTCAATTCAGCGCTTAAAATGTGGCATTGGATCCTACACTTTTATGTCCAGAAGTCAGGTGAGAACAGAAAAGCATGAGCTTCGACAGAAGAAGCAAGAAGTGACCTAAGCATTAAGTGTAGCTTAAGCGAAAAAAGCAAGAATTTTGGAAATTTAATTGAAATAAGGGTTAATTTTAGTTCTAATATTTAAGAAATTGTGACAGATTTACGCATCTTTTTCAACACTCCAAGTTGCTGCTCTTCCTCTCCTCCAATACAAACATAGACTTGCACATCTTCTTCTTGCTGCTGCTAGTTCTAGTATTTATTATTTAGTTTTTAAGTTTAGATTTGAAAGATTTGCTTAAGATGTTATTTCTATTGTGTTCTTGGTTATTTAAAATAACTTACCAAATGTAATCCCATAAGTGAGGCCTAAGGAGAGTGGTGCGTACACCATCTTATCCCTACTTTGTGAAAGTAGAGAGGCTATTTCCGTGGTTACATCCATGAAAACTTTATATTTTTTATTTTTGTATTAAATTGTTCCTCAGTCGAGAAAACCGTGTGTATTGCTTCACGCTTCTCACTTCGGTGAAGCGAGCACTCGTCACTTTTATTTTTGCTTTTTGCTATCCAAAACACTACATAATTCTTAGAAACATAACTTATTTAAACCCATAACAGGAATTTGGATTGCACGAACTACTTCCATTTCTTAGTCCTTCTCTAAGCACTCTGTTTCAGCCTCTAAAGCAAAATTTTCATGCTTCGCCTTTGCGTATTTTGAAGTATCAAAACTCCCAAATTTATTAATAATATAGCTTATGCGATCAATATTATTATCAGCATTCTAGTAGTGCACAAATTATCGAACCTAAGGTTTACCTTAATAGAAGAAATTGTAAATAAAATCATGATATGAATTCGGCAGGTACACATCATCTATCTTTTATTCTTTCTAACTTTTCTTTTTAGGGGGTAGGGGACAGAATGGATTGCAGGATCAGTTAATGTTGAATGCTTTAGTATAAGCAATGCAAAACATTGTTTCAACATTAACATTTTTATCAAATTGCAACAACATAAGCATCAACAGTAAAAATTTATCAAAAAATAGAAATTCCAAGAATAGGTAAAAGAGTCATAAAACAAAAGCTCTAAAAAGCTTAAATACATACCGCTTGTGAAGTGACTGAAGACCATGAGTATAACCTTTCCTCAAGATGAAATTTTCTTAACCTTTTAAGGCTGCCAGATGACAAATATGTGAAATTCTTACAAGTATTATGATGATACAATGAAATGAACAATCAAATAAGTATCATGATTCCTAAAGTGCATCCTAAAATATGAACGACACATGCAGCAAATTCATTACTCGACTCTTCACAGTATTTGTTGGAATGGACCATAAAATCTTTCATCCATGGTAGATAAAAAATTCTAATTATCAGATCAATCAAAATCAATTAAAAAAAAAACTCCTTTAGGTTATATTAGAAGCTCTTAAAAAAATAGCTACCTGGTTGTGGCATTTGTACCTTGCAGAAGGATGAGCAGAAACCCCGAGGATAGTTGCTTTTTATGAATGGAGAAAGAAATCATGTACATAGCAGAATGAAGATTAATTCCTCCATCACAGTTGAACAAAACGCCAACGCCAAAATGGCGTAATCAAGAAAAGCCAAAAGAAAGAAGATCGACAGGTTTTGTTGGAGTAATGGTGGTTGTTAATGACAAAATGATAATTAATGGATTTATTAATTAGAAAAATAGATGTTAATGAATTAAAATTGAGCAAAAATAACTCAAAAAAATCAGAAAAAAGTTAAATGAATTTGCTGATCATTGAAGCATGCCACATCAGCATGCCTCTAATCCTCTTTTTTATATATATAT
>NW_025890761.1:0-29529 GCF_002878395.1 Capsicum annuum
TAAAGTGACTTTTTGAAATATCATAACCACGCAGTTCCTGTATACCCGCTGAGCTATAATGGTTTTACCCACTGGGGTAGAGACTTAAAAGAGCACTTCTAGGATTTTAGGACTGATTCTGAAATTGCTTGCTATATAGGGAGTAACAAAAGACAAAGAAGCTCTTGCATCTATCAAAGCATAAACGTGCATATGAAAGATCTGTAACATACTGGTAACTATATCAGGAGAATTTTCCTAATCCTGTCGGGACTGAAGAACATAAAGATGATTTGGGTGTTGCCCACTAGTAGCATTGGTGGTGGCACCCTACTGATTCGGGCGACCGAACTGAGCTGAGGAGTGGAGATGACCCTAATAACCTAACTGAGGCCAGTGTCTGACTCTGTGTCCTATCTTTCCACAATTGAAACAGACTTTACTACCAACTCTGCAAGCACCCTTGTGGTTCTTACTACAAGTCTGACAAAGGGGATTAGTTCGGGAATCGCTAACACTGCCCTGAAACCTAGAGCCTGGTGCTCTATCTTTGTTACCCTCTTTAAACTTAGGAACTAGAGCACTGGATGAAAAAGGGGCTGGAACTGATAACTTAAGACAAAACTGGGAACGGTTTCCTCCTTTTGATTTAGGCTGAGCGAAGTTGAAACTACCTATCTTCGCTCTTTTATTCTACTACTCCTCTCTCTGCTTAATCTTCTGTTCCTCTATCTGATGAGCATAATTCATAAGCCTAGATAAAGTTATGTCACTGTTCAGCATGGCAGATCTACACTCATTTACCACGCTATCATTTATCCCTGAACCGAACTTACTCATCTTGGCTCTGCTATCTGCAACCACATGAGGGGCATATCTAGCTAATTGAGTAAACTTAAGAGAATACTCTTTCACCATCATATTTCCCTACCTGAGGTTGATGAATTATAGCACCTTAGCCTCTCTAAGATCTTGGGGAAAGAATCTATCTAAGAATGCAGTGAAAAACTCCTCTCACTCTATAGGGCCTGCATTATCTGACCTCTTTGACTTCCACTGTTTGAACCAAGTATGAGACACATCCTACAACTGATATGCAGCTAGCTCAGCACTCTCAATAGTAGTCACCCCATGATGTCTGTCACCTTCTGAACCAAATCAATGAATTCCTGAGGGTCCTCATCTACCTTAGACCCAAGGAAGGACAGAGAATTCATTCGGGTAAAGTCCCAAATCCTAGCTATGGCTGATTTGGCCATTGGGTTGGCCGAAATAACTGCTAGCCATTCATTTTAAGGGGCAACTGACTAAGAAAAAGTAGTGAATGCGGCCCTAAACTCCTCATGAAAAACATGATCGCCCAAAGGATCTTCGGGCTGGGGGGTGATTGATTTTTGTTTCTTCTTTTAGGAGGCATGTTCTGTAAAAGAAAAGAGGAAATAGATTAGACTGAGAGATTGACTTGAGATTATGTTCACTGGCACGACATGAATACTGAAAGAAGGGAAATTATTCCTAAAACATCTTATATCCTCTTGCACATAAATGAGGCACGTAAGACACCCATATGTACAAGACTCTACTAGATGCGACTTTCAGACTTCCTAGGACTCTATTGAACCTGGCTCTAATACCAAGTTTGTAATACCTTGAATCTGGTACCCAAAACGCTATACGGTGCTTATGATTCCGAAGAATTATAAGCTAACCCATGACTGATATTTGTACTTGTAACTGCATAAAATACTTTACAATATGGAAATATAAATTGAAAGGCCCTAAGGTTCAATACTGAAGATGATCTAAAAGATATAACATATGTGTGGGGTAATAGAATACCCAAAACAAAACTGAACGTACTGAAGTCTAAAACATTATAGTCTAGAAAGCCTCTAACCGACTGAACTATCTGAGTAAGGAGTTGATGGGACATGTCCCCAACTAACTCCAACTAATAAACTGATTAATGAGATAACAGGGAAATAATCATGTCCTCAAAAGATGAGGACTCATTTCTAACTCTGTCTGTGGATATCTGGAATCTACTATTGCTCTGGAGCTCATGTCTCTGAACCCATGGCATAAGACACCATAGCGCAAATGTGTCAGCACTTTGAATGTACTAGTATGCATATGAGGTAGACTTAATGCATGGGGTTCAAATGCATGAACAATAACAATATCAGACTGACTATAATGATCATGAAAATACAAACATGAGATAGAATAACTGACACTAACATCGTGATAACATGATTACTAAATCTGAATACTGATAACATAACATACGGATAACTGATATAACTAATAACATGAGTGACTATATCTGACAGTCCTGAATCTGATGGAACAAGCTGAGTCCCGTACTGTATCTGAGTTGACTGTAATAACAGTCCTAAAATCTGAAGAACTATTTTATTTCTATTACTGAGACTGATTGAGTGTGTCTGACAGTCCTAATTCTGTAACATAAAGCGGTGGAAAGTAGTTATCTAACCAATATGCCCCTGATACGCCATTATGGCTGAGTTAGGGTCCAATCTGTAACCCCAATTAGAAGAGTGTCAATACCGCGCCACTGGTAAGTACAAGCTGTGGGCGACCCTCATCTAAAAGTGTCCCCTATATGAGAATGGTGGAGCCCTTATCTGACAGTGCTTATAAACCTCATCAACCCTCATCGGATAGTTTTGATGTCTCAACCTATGTTGGCTACATAGTTCTGGAATACAAGAATGACTTCTAAGAATCACACCCTCATCTGATAGTGTGTGTTCCCATCCTTGGGTTCACTCGATGCTAATTCCTACTTCTATCTGAATAGACTCTGAACATGATTTATTAAATTGAACATGGGCTGAGTTACTGAATTTTGTTGACTGATGGAATACTACCGATATCTGACAACTAACTGAGTTCATGAAATCATGGAGATTTCCTGAGTCATAAGACTATCTGAAGTCTAAGGATTCATAGCTTGACTGAGAGTATCGTGAAAACATGAAATGGCTCTAGGCACACAGCTAATATTTCAGGTACGAGTACCCACAGGACTCGATAGAAGGAAACTGACCAAGCATAAATTACTTGAACATATAACTAATATCATAATCCATAATACATTTATAGAAATATTTCATCAAAACATGTGATAGGCATAACTTGTACATACATGGGGATTTCATGGTATCATGCTAGTTAGTCACTTTTCCTTCATCTAGGAATTTAATCAAACATATTATAGGCATGGTACATGTAAACATCATTTTACAATAATTAAACATCATGGTTCAATTCTAGTTTCATCATTCAAGGGTTTAATCATAGGTTTGCATGAATCAATATCTATAATAATGTAACCCACAAAGAATTTATCACCCAGCATGGAGTAGAATTTAATTTTCACTATCCATATGAACAAGAGCAGCCCAATCATGAAATTCATAAAAAAATTCATAAACATGAATTTAGAAAAGGGATTCTTGGGCTTCATGGACGAAGGGAGTCCATGAATAAACTCTATGCATACCTTAGTTCATGATTTCGTGAAGATTGATGAAGAAACTTTCTTGGAATTGGATCTTATATGAAAACCCTAGCTTATTATTGAGAGGTTTTTGAGAGAAGAGAGTGTATTTTGGGTGAAAAGTGGCTGAATCACGTGTTAAAGGGCTTAAATAGGGGTTGGAAGTTGACCCTTTTAACCCTGGAAGCGTCATTTAATTTCAGTAAAATTTTTCCGAACTAAACCCTTAGCGTGACACGGTGCTATCACACTGTGTAACTGGAATTTGACAATTGGGAACTGAGGAATGGTGTGACGCAGAGCCGTCGCATTGCCCCATCTTTTGCAACCTGGAACTTTGGCACGATGCGAAGGAAATCGCACTAAGACACTGGAAAAGGACAATTCTAAATTTGGACCTTGGAGCGACGCGCCACAATTATGGAGCCCTACTGGAATTTGCCAAATTCTACTTCCTCTTGTGGTACGACGCGCCACTGACTAATATGGCATAGTTTTATGATGAGAACTTGAAATAGTCGTAACTTCTGACCCGGTTATCAGATTTGGACGAATCTTTTATCGATGGAAAGCTTATTAAATTTTCCACTCAATAAAAGGAAAAATATTAAGAAATTCTCATGAAATAACCATTATTCAATTTATAAGCTAATACTAGATATTCTTGAGATGAAATTAGCTAGGAAAAAGTACGGGGTATTACACGAGCACTAGAATGGAACTCAGGAGATATGGATAAAATAATTCAATTACCAAAATCCAGTCATAAACCAGATGAACTACACTCATATATATATATATATATATATATATATATATATATATATATATTAGATATTGGGATAGGGACAAGGGTCATGAACATGAGACTTTAAAGTATTAACCTGAACAATATAGCTAGCTCCATCCTAAAGGCACCCATGGACTGTATAGGTCTAGCTCCCCCTACTGGAAGGTCCTTAGTCCGTGTTAGCCGCATGAATCAAGGAAAAATCAAGTAAAGACAAATACACCAAAGCTATATCCCTCCCAAAATATAAAGTGTGCACCAATAACAAGGTCACAGAGACTACCAACGCCAACAAACATGGTTTCCAATGTTGATCGCCCCAGGACCTACACCTTCACAGTGAGCTACACAAGTCCCTTTAAGCCCAAATTAAAACAGTTGCACACAAACCAACCATTAATCAAGGAGTCTTTTATTAAGATATTTACCAATTTGGTATTGTCATACCAATACGCTTGAAAGCTATTATAATTATGCCAAACCAAAGTATAACCTTTGGACTCTCAAGTTCTATTTAATATCCAAAACCATGGCCTCCAAGGCCATAAAAATCTATTATTATCCATTTATTCTTTAATGCAATGCAATGGATTCAAAAGACAAATCAAACCATGAAAATATCCATATTAAAAATAAGGTTTACAAAGTGGATTGAGGTTAATGCCATTATTGATGAGTGGTGAAATTGCACTTATTTGCACTCAAAATTCATGCATACTACCATGATTTGAATGTATGAATGAGACATATTTGTGATTAAATACACTAATGTCCATATTTTGTAGGCATACAGTTTATGAGAAGGAAAAATGTGGATTTGAGCAGAAAAGGATCAAAAAGAAGAAAAGAAGTGCAGTTGGAAGACCTGAAGTAGAAATCAGTATCAGTTACCGCAATCGCGATCTGAGGGCGACAATCACAACCGATCAAGTTAGGTAAAAGTACTGCAATAGCAGTGACCTTATGGCAGTTGCGGTAGCCGTAATTGCGGACATGCTGCTGCCATCATGGTTTAGCAGGAATTTGCCCAAGGGAAATTTTTCATTTCACTCAGCCGACCACAAATCCATTACATTGCAAAAAATCTTTCTTTGAGAAGATACACTGTGAACAATGCAAATTTGGCAATCTTGTAACCCTACTAACTGGGAAAATTTGTGTATTTGAATTTTTAAGTTGAATTTAGTGAAATTGAAGTGTAATTAGGAGAATCTTCTCACTTTCTATTTTCATGGATATTTTGAATGAACCTTTTGGTATATTTCTTTCTCTATACTTCATGAGTAGTTAAATTTACTTGTCTTGGGATTATGTTGAACTAAGGTTTGATTATGTGTGGGTTGTGATGTATTTGTGTAGATTCTAGTTTGTTGATGATGGGTTTCACTATTGCTTGTTTGAATTATTTGGGGTTTATGGGTGAAAACCCTAAGCACCTAAAATAGGTTTGTGGCTGAAAACCCCAAGCTCCTGAAAGCTCACATCATTCTTGAAAGAGGAATGTGGGTGAAACTTTGGAACCTATATCATCCTTGAAAGAAGGATATGGGTACCAAAGCAATACTGGATAATAATGGATGTAGTTTGCTATCTTTTTCCATCTTAAAAATAAGGGTGAGTAGAAAGTTAGCTATGTCTTGGGCATCTTCCTAGAAATAGAGGACTGGGAACTATTCAATGGAAAACTCATGAACTGTCCCAACCATGAGGTCCCAGAGAAAATGCTTCTCCATATCTTCTACTGGGCTCTTGATCCTCTCAACAAAAGCACAGTAGACAATGCGGAGGGTCTCTCTCTTGTGAAGTTGAATTATCAATAGGCTACAAACTTTTTGAGGAAGTTACCAAGAAAAATTGGGGGTGGTATACTCATGATTTTTAGGTACCAAGAGGATCTCCTACTATCTCCTTTATTGATAAAGAGAAAAAGAAGAGAGAGTAAGAGAGAGAGAGAAAAACATGGCAAAAAAGATGACACAATTAGAGCTTTTAACTAAGCATGTGATAGGAGCACCCACAAAAAATGTGAATCTCATGGAATCCAAGGCTTATGATGATGAAGAAGCCAAGAAGCTTGATGAAGAGATTTGGTATTTGGCTAATTATTCGGGGGGTTCCCGCCCGGCCTACCAAAGGCAAGGTGGGAACCAAGGTTGGATAGATCATGATTGTGACCATGATTAGAGGGAAAAAGACTGAGAGTATGATTGTTATGTTCCTCTTCATGACTGGACAAATAAAAATGATGCAAATCTCTTTGACCTCGACAAATACAAAACCCAAGATTTCTTGGCAAGAATTTTGATGAAAATGGAGGGAACAAACAAGATGGTCCATGAATTAAAAGGAGACTTTTTGCAATCAACCAAATGACTGTGTCCCACTCTGCATCAATTAAACAATTGGAAACTCAAATAGGCCAAATCTCCACCCAACTCAATGCTAGACAAAATGGTCGCTTTTCTAGTGACACTGTTGTGAACCCAAAGAATGATGTCGAAGTGTTTTCATAGTCACTAGTAGGGGTGTATATAGGTCGGGTTGGTTTGGTTTTCTATTGAAATAAAATCAAACCAATTATGTCAGTTTATTAAAACTATAAACTAAATCAAACCAACATAAAATCAGTTTTTTCGGTTTAAGTTTTACTCGGTTCTTTTGGTTTTTCTTGGTTTTTTTATTTTTCTCGATTTTTCTATAATCTTTATTTTTTACAATTATATTATAATTGAAGTTTAGATCAAGTATTTTCTCATTCATGTGCTAATGAAAAACCATAATTATAAAAAATTGAGGAGCGAAAAACTCTCGACACTAAAAAATAAGATGAAGAGTGAAAATTTTAGGTTTTCAGTTTATATCGGATTTTGGATCATTTTATTAGCAATTAATGGATAAATATTACAACTTAAAGGCATAAATGTGAATATATATATATATATACTAATTTAATCTCACATGCCTCGCACGTGTAACGTTTGATTATTTAAAATTAAATAATTTTGTCTATTGCAGAGATTTTTAATAAAGTGTAAAAGTTCAAATCACTTTTTAAAAATTTGTCACACTTTAATATAATAATTCAAATATAAACATATACACATATATGTTTTACCACTACACATTTCAAGTGATTGATGTATCATTACTTTTGTGTTTGTCATATAATATCTTTTTCCCTTGTTGCTACATTCTAAGAGAAACGAATCAACTTGAACCATATTGGTTTTATGATTTTTTTCTCTTTTTTTATATTTAAAATATTTTCTTATTTTTAAAGTCAAATCTTTACAAAATCATTGTTACACTCCTATTACGTACTTAAAACTTTTAAAAATCTGGTACTTCTAAAATTTTTCTTATTCTAATAGTTTTATATTTATCTCTAATTTTTCAAATCTTTTTAAAATCAAATTTAGTTGGCTTAGAATTCTTAAACTAATGAAAAAAGTATTAGTTGTCATTAATTTTGATGACTTCTAATAAAGAAAGATTTTACCATAAATATATTTAATTAATTTTTAACTCTTAAATTAAAAAAAAAAATTAAAATTCTCACGACTTCTAATAAGGAAGGGTTTTATCATAAATATATTTAATTAATTTTTAAATCTTAAATATTAGAAAAAAATAGTCAAAAGACGATTTTGTCTAAAACAAAGACTTTTAATGAAGGGCAAAAAGTTTAAATAACATTTCTAATGTCCTTCACACTTTTAATATATTATAGATATAGATATATACATCTACTTTCTAAATATTGAAAATTAATAAAACTAATTGAAAAAGTATTTAAAAAGTAGATTATAATTAATATTTTATGTATAAAAAGTTAAATTATATACATGCATATATATATATATACACACACACACATATATTTACACACACATATATATATATTATGTCGGTTTGATTTGAGTTCGGTTTGAATTTTTTTTTTTAACACCAAACCATATACATGCATATATACACACACACACACATATATACACACAGAGACATATATTTATATATATGTATATATATATATATACATATATATATTATGTCGGTTTGATTTGGGTTCAGTTTGACTTTTGTTTGGTTAATGCCAAACCAAACCAAGAATGGTTGGGTTTTTTTTTCAAACTCCAAACCAACCAAACCAAACCATAAGTCATTTTTTTTCTCGGTTTGGTTTGGTTCTTCGGTTTGGTTTGACTTGACGGTTTGGTATGTACACCCCTAGTCACTAGGAGTGGTAAGACCCTTGGTGATCATTTGAAGAAAGTTGAGGGAGAATGTATGGGTGCAAAAAAGCCCATCATTGAGAGCATGAATATGAAGAAAACGGTCGTGGTTGATCCAATAGAAGAAACCCCAAAATCTAAAAAAGAAGGGCATAAAATATAACTGGTGGAAATTGATGAAGAGGTAGTAGAGAATGATATGACACAACATGATGTATAGACCGCCATTCAAATACCTCCCCTGTTTCCATAAAGGCTTAAGAATAAAGAGGAGAGTTATAAGCCTAAGAAATTCATGGCTAAGCTTAGCAACCTCTCTATCAATATCACATTACTTGAGGCGATCCAAGAAATTTTGGGTATGCTAAGCTTATGAAGAAATTAACATCGAAGAAGAATCTTGTTAAAGGTGACACCATTGAAGTCACCCATGGGTGTAGCGCTATCATGAGTAGTGCAATATCGAAAAAGAAGGAAGACCCCGGGGCCTTTACAATTCTATGCACTATTGGGACACATAAGTTTGAAAAAAATTTATGTGACCTCGGCATGAATATTAATATCACGCCCTTTAAAATATATCGGAGGCTTTGCTTGAGTACCCCCACTCCAAAATTAATGAGGCTTTTGATGGCAGACTAGTCTATCAAGAAACTGATTGGTGTTTTGTTCGATGTATTGGTGAAAATGGATAGATTCATCCTTCTAGCAGATTTTGTAGTGATCGATTATGACATAGACTAAAAGGTGTCTAATATACTTGGTCGACCTTTCCTTTCTATCGGAAGTGCCATTGTTGATTTGGATCTTAGGGAAATAAGGTTTAGAGTTCATGATAGCGAAGTGTCCTTTCGGGTATGCAAAATAAAGAAACAACCCATAGAGCTTCAAGTGGTGTCGGTCATAGATATTGAGGATGAGGAAGTTAAGGATGGGTTCCTTGAGGATCCAACTTAAGAAAGATAGAAATGTAGTTCCATGATGATATCCAAGGCACTATGTAGGAAGCAACCGACAAAATCCATGAAAGCAGCTCACATCCTTTGCTTTTAATTTTGTAGGGTAGATTTTAATTTTGTGATTTGATTAATCCATGCATTTGTGGCACTATGGAATGTGTTGAATGAGTTTGAGAAAGGAAAAGTGTGAAATTTTTGCATGTTGAACTAAACAGGGAAAAGTGTGCCAAAATTGAGTAATAAGCTGAATAGGGGAAAATAAAGGTGCAGAATGCCCTTAGTTACCATGATCGTGGGCCCCATATCGCTATCATGGTCACCCACGTGTCCCTGATCACTAACCCTTGATCACTAACCCTTGATCACTATTGTGGTCAAATTAATTATATGACCATCTGGATCCTCTATTTCCCTTACACTCCCTTCTCAACTTTTCTTTCAAATTGTACCTATTGATGGCCAAAATTTTAAGCATTCCAAAAGCATTATTGCATCCATCTTGCATCATTCATATGGCTAAGGCTTCAAAATCTATGTTATAGTGAAGCCCAAAAATTATGATTTTCATGTTTAAATGCCTGTTCAATTATACTTGTGTGGTGATTAGCTCCTAGAAATGGTTTGTACATATATGGGGAAGTCTTGAGTACCCAAATTATGTTTGAAATTGAGTAAAATGTAGGGTGTACACCAACTGCTTGGTCAAATTCCCAAATGACTTTATAGCTAGTTGTTTTCACATTCTAAGGGAATAATCGAGTACCTAGTAATCTCGTTCGATGATTTTAGAGTTGATTCTTGTTTTGGAACATGTTTTGGTTTAGAATTTAGGTTTTGGGAATGTCAAAAATTCTGGCTTGAATCGGTCTACAAAACCACGATCGCGGCTCTATGGCCTATGATCTCTACATCTGAGGCTGAATTCTAGCCTAGGCTGAAAATTCTGCATTTTAAATTTTTTCCCTAACACCACCAAGTAATCATCCCATGTGATTTAGTGGACAACATGGCAGAGTTTGTGTATGTAAATATCGATGATTAATGTTGTTGTGTTTTTCTCATGTTTTACAGGATCATCTTTTAGAAGACTACAATCAAGTTTGATTCATGGCCCTTGAGTGACACACTCTATACTATGGTAATCTTCTAAGAACAAAGCTACTTTCAGAGAGAGAAATATGCTCTGAGAAAGTGCCGAAAAAACTTTTGACATTTCATGATAGACTTGTGGCCACTGGGTGGCGGTGATTCACCTCAGGCCCTTGCAAGGAGAATGAGCAGTAGGTTCGGGAATTCTATGCTAACCTTAGTGTGGCATCTTTCTCTGGCCCGTCCATCATGGTTATCAGGATCTGGGAGAAGGAGGTGCATTTTGGGCCAGAGAAAATTAATTACCTATATGGTCTCCCAAATATAGATATGGCTAACTTTGAAGTCAATGGGTATGAACAGGGTAGCTGGATAATAGAGAAGTTGTGCCCAGGCAATGAGGTCTCTTGGGTAACTACCAAGAGAAAAATATCAATGAATGATTTCACTAACAAGGCCCTAATTTGGTTGAACATCATCTGTAGCTGAGTCTCTCCTTTCACCCACATGACAGCAGTTCCAAACTTGCGGGCTTGGTTGGTTTCTTACATACTAGACAACATTCCTTTGAATGTTGGTCAGCTTGTGATCTCAGACATGAAATTCTTCAAGAACCATGGTAGTATGAACCGCTCTTTCCCCTATTTGATTATAGAGTTGTGTAGGAGAGCAGGAGTAGGGGAGTACTCGAGAAACACTTTGATGTGCCCTAGAACCCCCATTCACCCTCTCAAAATTTATGGTGAGGGCATACCGGCCAAAAGCAAGAAGTGGAAGATCGACTTAGGAAAGTCAACATGTGAGGATCCTAAGTATTGTAGGTCATCCACAACTGGGCCTCTTGAGGATCTTGGTTTTTGGTATTACCCCAGGGGCCGGGAGAGCCCTCCACCACCCGCCATTCATATGTGTCCCGCTCTGATTATGAGAGGTACTTGGAAGACCAGAAGAAGCAGGTAGCCACCATTGTTATGCTCAAGAGAGCCTACTCATCATTACCAGTATCTCACAAAGATCTCTGGGACTCGCATGAGAAGATGGTAAAAAGGGAGAAAAGGAGGGATAAATTTTTAGCAAGTTGTGAAAGGTGGTAAAGGGCCTTTGGAAGGTCTTAAAACCCCAAGATAGACTTCCTTCCTCTCGAATGGAGAGTGATTATGAGGCCCCGGTGGAGTGGTGCTGTCATAAAGATACAGATAATGATGAAAAGTACGAGGCTAAGAGGATCTCTTAATGCGGTTTAAGGAAGCATCCTCATCTCTCTTTATGCTTTATTATTTATATGGTGAGGAACTGTAAGCTTTTTAGTTGGGGGTGCATGTCTCCACATTTATTTATTTAGACCTATATTATTTGGATATTTCTGGATTTTTTTATGACATTTTGTATTATTTTTATTTTTGTTTGATTAGGTTGTAATATTTAGGCACTCTGATGGTGCCCATATTTTCATGGATTAGTTGTTTTATTTTTGTTTTAGATTTTTACTTTATCTTCATTTATCTTGTGATGATATCCGATAAGCATTTCCCAATGATAGATTAAGTGATGACACTCTTAAGGGAAAATTATTGTGATTGGGTTTTGAGCCATGGATGTAGGAGAAGTTTGAGCACCTGTAGAATCGAAGCTATAAATGTAGGAGAAGTCTGAGTACCTGTACCATTTTGGGTTTGGGATCACACTTATACCTAAGGCAAAGTCTGATTAGCCATATGTTTTGCTCGTATGAAAGTTGAAATGTGAGACGCCATCTGGGTTTAGTGCCATAAAGAGCAAATTCTGTGGTGCAAATATGAAGCAAACACCCCCTTCCATCCAATTATTTTTTCAAAAATCAAGGGTACGGACGTGAGCAATCTTGTAACAATACTTTACCTCTTTTTGTGACTCCAAAATTTTTTCTTGAAAAAATTGGTGGATACTCTTTTTTTGTTCTAGTAGGAAGGAAATTGAACCCCTTTGAGGATTTTGCATTCCATATGCAGTGAACATTTGTGTTTAAATTGCATGCCTACTTGTACCATCTAGAACTCTCCCTGTTAGTCTCTCAAGGCTATTTTGATTGTGCTTGGTTGATGAAATGATCATAGGCCATCTCTGTGAACATAGAAACCCACTTTGGCCTAAATAGCCTACCTATGCTTAGGATAGTACCCTTAGTTACCCAATTTGAGCCTTCAAGCCTTTCTTTTGCAACCAAGTTACAAGGATTGATCTATTCAAAGTTTTTCCCTCACTTGAACCTTACCTTCCTTGAACATGAAAAATTAAAATTGAGGTTAAATGGCTAAGTTGGGGTGATGAGTTTGAAAATTTTGACTTTGGGCCATGGTAATGTAAGTGGATGCCTATGAGCAAAGCAATGAAAAAAAGTGAAAAAGAAATGTATGATGAAAATAAGAATGAGGCATACATTGCAAAAAAGATAAGCAAATGAAAGATGCCTCCAAAAAGTTGGGAAAATAAAGGTAGCTAAAATAGGCATGTGTAAAGTGTGAAATCAAAAGAAGTGGCCCATGGTTAAAAAATAGAAGGATGAAATGGTGTGATGTATATGTTCAAGAAGGATGTAGCCACTTTATCCTAAATGATATCCTATCCTTCCCCGAACCTATGTTACAAGATCAAAAAGCCATTTGAGATCTCCAACCAAGTGTATTCATTGTAGTGGTAAGTGAAAAATAAGGGCAAAAGCCTATGGTATGGTACTCGTTAGCATTGAGAGTTTTTTTGTGAGAGAGAGAGTTTCACACTTGAATCCCTTGTTGTATATTTGATAATTTAGTGTGGAGGGGATTTTTCTTCTTGTGAATAGGCATTTGAACAATGTGAGGTGGGAGACATTGTCATCTTCCGAATAATTAGGGAAAAGCAGTATAATAGAGTTCAGGTCAATAGAGAGTCACTTTTAGAGTGTGAGTGGTTATTGCATTATTTCTCTTTAAATTCCTTTACATATTTGAATTGCATTTGATGTTGAGGGGTGTCGTGAGAATAGCTTTGCCTATATTTGAAGAGCTACTTATGGTAGTTGAAGTCATTGTGATCATTAGGTTGTATAAAAGGTACTTAAATGTGCAATTATCTCATGGCAAGAGGTAGTATTGCTTAGGGATAAGCAAAGATTTAAGTTGAGGGTATTAATGAGTGATGACTTTACCACTCATTTACACTCAAAATTCTTGCACACTACTGCGATTTGAATGTATGAATGAGACAAATTAGTGATTAAATGCACTAATTTTTACATTTTGCAGGCATACAGGTTATAAGAACGAAAGATGTGGATTTGAGCTGAAAAAAATCAAAAAAGAGAAAAGAAGTACAGCTGGAAGACCTGAAGTAGAAATATGTCTCAGTTACCGTGATCGTAGTCTGAGGGCTGTGATCACGTCCGGTCAAGTCAGGTCTAAATACTACGACACAGTGATATTATGGCAGTCATGGTAGCCGCAATCGTGAACATGTTGTTGCGATCGCGGCTTTACAGAATTTTTCCCAGGGCAACTATGTTATTTCACCCAACCGACCCCAAATCCCTTAAATTGCAAAAACCTTTCCCATTTGAGAAGTTAAACTTTGAACAATTGAAATTTGCCAATCTTGTAACTCTACTAATTGGGGAAATTTGTGTATTTGAATTTTCAAGTTGAATTTGGTGAAATTGAAGTGTAACTGGGAGAATCTTCTCACTTTCCATTTTCATGGATGTTTTGAATGAACCTTTTGGTATATTTCTTCCTCTTTACTTCATCAGTACCTAAATTTACTTGTCTTGGGATTACTGAACTAAGGTGGAATTATGTGTGGAGTGTGATGTATTTGTGTAGATTCTAGTTTGTTGATGATGGGTTTCACTATTGCTTGTTTGAATTAGTTAGGGTTTGTGCATAAAAACCCTAAGCACCTAAAATGGGTTTGTACGTGCAAACCCTAAGTTCTTAAAAGCTCACACCATCCTTGAAAGAGGGATGTGGGAGAACGTTCGGAACCCATATCATCCTTGAAAGAGGGATATGGGTACCAAAGTAATACTGGACAATAATGGATGTAGTTTTCTATCTTTTACCATCTTAGAAATAAGGTGAGTAGAGAGTTAGCTATGTCTTGGGCATCTTCCTAGAAATAGAGATGCCCAATTTAGGTATTAGGTGGATGAAATTAACATATATGTTAGGTACTCGAATGGTTCAACGAGTGATATTCTTGAGGTTTTGTTGTCAAACTAGCCTCAAGGACTTTCGAACTAGCCTACTGCATTGTTAATAACTAGAATTTTCACCAAATCATCATGTTCCCATGCATAACTTGCCTTAGGTAGACATAATCCCAAGATCCTTCTCATATTGAATTCCTAACCACAAGTGTTGTCTTAGTTTATTAATTTGATAAAACTTTGATTAATCTTTGTTTCAAACCAAACCCCATTTTAAATTATGCATTGTACTTTGTTTACATTATGGGTATATTTTTAGTAACTATTAACACTCATAGGACTAGAAATCTAATTTTGCTCCAAGTGTATTCGACCTCAACAAAAGTTGAGCTATTGACAACGACCATCCTCTACAAATTTGAACGGTATTGGTAAGCATTATCAATTATCAAGATAAAATTCCATCAATTTTGGGAAACCCATGTCTCTCATTCAAACCATTAAAACAATGAACCAGTTCAGTCCCAAAACCATTAATTAAAACATAAATAAACTATTTAAAATATGGGACAAGTAATTCAAGTAAACCTAATCAAAATCTCTCAACCTAATTTCAAACCCATAGTTTAAATCACATGAATACTCAATAATTTAATGCCACAATGTAAAATTCAAGTTAAGAAAAGACAAAGATTCCTGAAATACACGAAAAAAAATGAAGACAAATCAAAGTTTGGATCTTGGATGGTGAATTTCTTGTAATACCCTTGAATGTTTTTGACTTGAGAGTTAGAGAAGAGAAGAATGGACTTTGATCATTAAAAACTAAAGGAAGGGGGTTTATCTTATGTTATAAGGTCATGCAAAGGGTAAAAATACCAAAATCCCCTCACCCCAAGTGAATAAAATAAAAATTGAGTTAAATTTACATAGCAGTATGGTACGCCGCTATCACACAGGGTAGCCTCTGTGCCATGCCCTTATCGTGGAGGTTATCCTTCATGGCACGCCACTATCATGGAGGCTTACTACCTCAGGGTCCCTATACGGCCCCGAACACCTTTCAAAAATATTGAAACTTTTCCAAAACACCCGTCTAACACCCCTTATCATAATTCAAGCCAAAAATTAGCATTATGCACCCGAGAGTGTCAAAAAAAATTTGTTGAATTTTTGTGGGGTCTTACAATGTTCCCTGGTTTCATGGCACTTTCTATACTTAAATCACAAAAATTATGCAAGTACTTAGGTATTTATATTAGATGTGATGAGTTTTTATGTTGGTTTTATAGGAAAATAAGTTTTGGAGTAGAATAGGAGAAAAAAGATGATGATATAAGAAGGCTACTTATGCCCCCAGGTGGGATCACAAGTAGCAACTTTGAGTGGTCGATCATTATCCCAGAGCAGTCGTTATAGCTTAGTCGTACCTCCTCAGATTGAGTCAAGCCATAAAGGTTACTATATGTGTTATAAGTTTAGCCATATGGCCAAGAATTTTCTCTACCATATTTTCAGGGCTACTCTTATATTAATAGTGAGAGGTGAATCTTAGGGTGGTAGAGATACTACTAAAGGTGTGTGAGCCAGAGGTAGTGGTACCCGTGGTGGTGGTTGTGGGGATACTCACTCTGGTAGCAGATGTGTCTAGTGCTATGCTATATTCACCAAACCTAAGGTAGAGGCTTTTGATGTTATTATCACAGGTATCGTCCCCTTTTGTTTTAGATCTTTATTAGTGCTATTTGATCTCAAATTGAATTTCCCTATGTGTATGAATATTTTTCTTTGGGTTTTGATTCTACTAATGAGCCTCTTTCCTTTCCTATTCATATATCTACCCCCATAAGAGACTCTAGAGGTGGATGGGGTGCACCAATCTTGTGTCGTGACCTTCGTGAGTCGTAAGACATAGGTAGATCTGATTATCCTAGATATGTTATTTTGATGTCATCTTAGATATGGATTGGTTAGCTCCCTATTATGCTATTGTAAAAAGTTATGCTAAGATCGTGACTTTAGCTTTGTGGGGTGTGGCAACGATAGCTTAGAAGTAGACACTTTATTTAGGTCTCAAGAAAGTTATATCCTTTTTTTATGTCGATGCTTGGTAGAGAGTGGATGTTTTTCTTATTTGGGCCATATTCATGATACTAGAGTTATTCACTGCGTTCTTTGATTTTTTTCAATATTGTTTGTGAGTTCATGGATGTCTTTTTTATATATTTGCTTGTTATGCCTCTGGATTATGATATTGGCTTTGCTATTGATGTTGGGCTGACCACCAAGATAATTTCTATTCCTCCTCCTTATAGGATGGCCCCAAGAGAGTTTAAAGAGTTGAAAGATCAGTTGCAGGATTCTTAGATAAGGGAATTATTTGGCCTAGTGTATCATCTTGGGGTGCACCTGTATTGTTTGTGAAGAAAAATAATGGGTTTATGCATATGTGTATTAATTATTAGGGCGGTTGAACAAGGTGACGGTTAAGAATAAGTATCCTCTTTCTTGTATTGATGGCTTATTAAATCAACTTCAGGGTGCTTCAGTGTTTTCAAAAATTGATTTGAGGTCTACATATCATCAATTGAGAATTAGAGCTTCGAATATTTTGAAAACTTCTTTACAAACTTGGTATAGTCATAATCAGTTCTTAGTCATGTCTTTTGAGTTAACTAATGCCCCAGCCGCATTCATAGAGTTGATGAACTGGGTATTTCAATCATATCTCAACTTTTTTGTAATTATATTTATAAATAATATCTTGGTTTACTCTAAGAGTAAGGCTGACCATAAGGAGCATTTGCAGATTGTACCTCAGAGATTGAGAGATAAGATGTTGTATGCTAAGTTCTCTGTGTGTGAGTTTTGGTTAGAGTGTGCTTAGCTAATTCCACGCATCTAACCAAAAAGTCCTTTCTTCTTCCAACTTTTTGATCTTCCTATTCATTCCTTGTGTGCCCTTTATCCCCTAATTCTTTCTCTTTCTTGGGTTATGTTGGGACCAAAAAAGTATCATGGTTGATCAATCCAAGATTGCGGCAGTTTGTGATTGGGCTAGGCCTGCTTCCCCGATTGATATTTAAAGTTTTGCTGGTTTAGATGCTACTATCAGTGCATGGTTAAGGGTTTTTATCTATTGTGGCTCTGCTGACCAAGTTAACTCAGAAGAAGATTTCTTTCCAGTGATTCAATGATTATGAGATGAGCTTTAAAAATATTAAGGATTTATTGGCCTCAACTCTTACCTTGACATTAACTAAGAAGGATGTGAGATTTATGGTCTTGTATGATGCTTCTGGTGTTGGGTTAGGTGTCATGGTGATGAAGGAGGGTAAGGTCATCGTGTATGTTTCTCTCTAGTTGAAGCCTCATGAGAAAAATTACCCTACCCATGATTTGGAGTTGTGTCCATATGTATTTTCCTTGAAGTTGTGGAGGCACTAATTGTATAGAGTCCATTATGATATCTTCTCAAATCATTGTAACCTTCAGTATTTCTTCACCCAGTGAGATCTTAATATATTGTAACGTCATTGACTTGATTTGCTTAAGAATTATGATATTACTATTCTCTATCATCCGGGCTAGGCTAATATGGTTATGGATGCCTCAAGCCAAAAGTTGCCTAATATGGGTAGCTTGGCACATCTTTTGACCTAGGAGAGTCCTTTGGCCTTAGAGGTTTAGTCTTTGGCTAACTAGATGGTTATTTTTTGATTTTTCAATAATTGTATATGTTTTGGCATTTGTAGAGGCTAGATCTTCCTTAATGGAGCAGATTCCAGCTCATTAATTTGATGATACTATTCTGAGAGTGATTTGGGATAAGGTGTTGAGTGGCGAGGCTAAAGAATCCACATAAGACTCTAATGGTATTTTAATGATAGGAGGCAGGACTATGCCGAGAGTGGGTGATTGGGTGAGATTGATTTTGGAGGAGGCTCATTGGTCTAGGTACTTTATTCATCTGGGAGTGACAAAAATGTATCATGATTTGAGACAACACTACAGGTGGGGTGGTGTGAGAAAAGATGTAGCGGATTTTGTAGCTTGTTGTCAGTCGGTGAAGGTTAAGTATTTGAGACCTAGTGGTTTGCTTCAGAGGTTACACATTAACAAGCAGAAATAGGAAGAGATCACTATAGTTTTTATGATTGGGTTGCCTCATACTTCTTGTGGTTCTGATAGTATTTGGGTCATCATGGATTGATTGACTAAGTCTGCTAATTTCATCCCTATTCAGGTTTTCTTAAGTCCTAAGAGGTTGACACATATCTATGTTCGTGAGATGTTCATCTCCATGGTGTACCAGTGTCTATTATCTTAGATAGAGGTCCAGTGTTCACTTCACACATCTAGAAGGTATTTCAGAAGGAGCTAGGTACCTGAGTTGATCTTAGTACTACTTTTCACCCCTAGACTGATGGTCAGTCGGAGCAGACTATTTAGGTTTTGGAGAATTTGCTCCGTGCTTGTGTTATGGACTTTGGAGATCAATGGGAGAAGTATTTATCCCTAGTGGAGTTTGTGTATAATAATAGCTACCATTCTAGTATTAAGATGGCACATTTCTAGGCTTTGTATGGTAGGTGTTGTCGCTCTTCGGTTGACTGGTTTTCGGTTTTTAAGATTAGACCTCGAGGTATGAACTTGCTTCGCGAGTCCTTGGATAGAGTTTGGGTCATTTAGGATATACATCGAGCAACTCAGAGTAGGTAAAAATTCTATGTGGATCGTAGACTTCGTGCCTTAAGATTTAGTATGGGTTATTGAGTTTTCCTTTGTGTACCTCCCAAGAAAGGCGTGATAAGATTTGGGAAAAGGGCCAAGCTTAGCCCCACGTATATCGGGCCATTTGAGATTCTTTGGACTAATAAGGATGTAGCTTGTGAGCTAGCATTTCCCCCCAGATCTTTCAACCATTCATCAAGTTTTTCAGGTATTAGTATGATGATATACTTTGGATGAGTTTCATATCATTCGTTGAGACATTGTACTGTTAGATGAGAGGTTGCCCTTTGTTGAGAAGCCAGTTTCGATTTTAGCCTAGGTTGTTAGATGGTTGCGTTTTATAGATATTTCAGTTGTTAAGATCTAGTAGAGACACCATTTTGTTAATAAGGCTACTTGGAAGGTCGAGTCCGACATTTGTAGTAGTTATCTACAATTTTTTGCTGATTCAGGTATTTTTCATTACCTTTTGTTCAAGGATGAACTAGATTCTTAGTGTGGATATTGTAAGGACTAGATAATATGAATTTTCCTATTTTATGTGTTTAGACCATTTTATCCCTCCTTATGGTTGCTGTGCTATTTTTGGTATGTCGTAATGGTTGGCATGTTTCCTAATGCAATTCGAAATGATTTGTGTAAGTTTGTGATTTTTAGAGGTCAAAAAGTCCTTGTAATTGACTTCAATCAATATTTATTATTTTGTGTGTCGAATGGCAAAACAAACTGCGCCATTAGATTTGGAACGTAGATTTTAGATTAGTAGCGTGCTTGGTTTGATTTTATGCCTGTAAGATCTTATTTTGTCCCTTAATTTAAAAAATTGTGAAACTGAGTCTCGGGGGTCAATTTTGTGAAAGCGACCTCTTTTCAAAAATTTGATGTCGCTATTGAGTCTGGAACGTCGAATTTAATCTAGTAGCATATTTTTTTTTCCTTCACGAGATTTTAAATGAATCTCGAGGGTTTGTTCTGTAACTTTGGAATGTTTAAAAGTTGATGATACAATAAAATTCTGGTGCTTCCGCTTTAGTGGTCATGGGATCGCTAAAGTGGTAGATGCTTTAGTGACCCAGTAGTCGCTTAAGTAGAGGCCTAGGTAGTAGCTCACTACTGCTAAAGCTGACTTAACCACTTTTACGGTCTCCACTTTAGCAATAGGGTACCACTTTAGCAGCCTCCTATTAATGGGATGGATCGCTTAAGTAGTCAACCCACTGCTTAAGCAGTCATTTGGCTGCTTTAGCGGTCATAATTGGTATAGTATAAAAATTCTTTTTCTTATTTTTCTTATATTTTTGAGCTTTGGGTTAAGAGATTTTTGGAGAAGTTCTTCCATTTTCGAGCTTAGATAAGCTCCAAATCAGTATTTTAATTATTTTTCTTTGATTATTGTCGTGTAAAACCCGTTAAATTGTAATTTTAAAAGTGGAATTCAGGGATTTTGGCCCGAAAAGCCTAAAATAATTTTACTTTGATTTAAGCACTGTTTTTAATCTATTTTCACTTGGGTTTTGTCCTATGAATTTCCTTAATCATGGGTAAAGTTTTTAGAAACAAAAATTCTGATTTTACCCTTTCTCTTCAAAATCCCATTTAGGGGGTCCATTTTGACTCTAATCTAAAAATAGACAATATGGGTATCGTTGGCTTACTTTTGATGGGTATATTCTATATTTATATATTTTAGTTGATTTCAAGGCCGTTCAAGAGGGGAAAGCTCTGCGCTGAAGGGTTTTAGGCTTGAAATTCATTGTCACGAGGTAGGTATGGCTTAACTTTCTTCAGACTTGGCTGGGTAGTTAAATATTTATATAAAAACATATTATGGGTATGATTAATAATCATGGAAATAATAATATAACTATTGTGTGACCGTACGGGGGCCTATATTGTTGTTGTTGGTGATTTGAGATGATATTTACTGCGTGTGGCCCATATAGAGGGCCTTATATGATATCATTAGCCTCATGTATGCATTTGGTTGCTCTCTTCATGATAGAAAGACCTAACTTGGTGTTAATATGGTACTATTGATATTTTACTTACGTTTTTGTCTCTAATGGTACATTGCTTATACTTAATCATGGTTGGTTGATATATTGAGTGGAATCTGAGCTCACATGTACAGTTATTAAATGTATTTTGAGATCTTCATACTAGTTTGGTTATGAGAATTACATCTTCATATCATACATACATTCATTAGATATTAGTACAATTGTGAAAACACTGAATTTGACATAAATAAGATATATTTTACAAAACCCTCTATTGTAGACCATGACACGGAGAGTAGAAATGAATATTGGGACTGAGATTGAGTATTGAGATAGTATATGGGTTGCGAAATCCCCCCTCCCTATGGGTCCTACTTGAAAGCACTGAGGCTCGGTAGGAGTATAAGGAGGTTATGCATTAACCTAAGTCATATCATATCATAATTATCATCATTATTGTATTTTATTACATCATCCATCTTCGGTATTGTCCTTTTGTGTTTGATTTGATGCATATCTATTCTGTATTTCTTTTATGTACTTGTATCTGGTAGATGTGATATATTTAGAACTATCAGTGAAACGGTGTGAGCTACCATTTGGGATATTTTCTGATTGTAGATAACGTTCTCATAGTATGTATTTATGTATCTTATTATCTACTTTTCTCAGTCGGCCTATGATACCTACTGAGTATAAGTGGACCATACACTACAAGAAATTACTTTATTTATGACCAAACTCAAACTCAAACTCTTTATATTTCAAGTTGAAATGGCAAATGTGAGTTATTTTCAACTTGTTTTAAGTTAAATTTAATTAAGTGTTGCAATATGAACCCTAGCTCTCAGGATTTTGGTTGAAAATAGGTATTGGGGAAGAACTTGAAATGTTGTGTTGTAATTGTGTGGTTTTGGACTAATTTGGAATGGTAATGCTTCACAATGTTAAGGGTAATTTGGGAAATTTGAATTGGAGTTAACTCTAAAGTTGAACTTCTATGTTGCAGTGGATACGAGACTCCTTACGACTCATACCTATAAGTAACGAGGTCGTAATGAGACTCGTACCCACTGATAGCATAGAAGTCTAAATAAGTCTAAATTCTGGTATTGGTACGACTTGCCTAAACAAGTCGTACCCAACCCATATGACTTATACAAGTAAGTTGTAAGGACCTGGGAAGAGGTTATGTTTTAGGGTTTTGTTTCTAGACTGCTTACGAGTATTGGTAACAAGTTGTACCTTGTCTTATGACTCATTAGGAGGACTCGTAAGCAGGCCAGTAAAAACCCATGTATACACTGAGTGTCATACGACTTGATCATACGAGTCGTACCCAGTCAATACAACTAGTACCCCCTACTCGTACCCTAAATTGAACTTGCACACTGCTATTTATTTTCTGATTTTTGCTTTATTTACTTAATAATTAATGTATACTTTCGGTCCCATGCCTCTAAAAGGTGTTTCT
Organism: Capsicum annuum; assembly: GCF_002878395.1. NCBI lineage: Eukaryota > Viridiplantae > Streptophyta > Magnoliopsida > Solanales > Solanaceae > Capsicum > Capsicum annuum. The sequence continues at coordinate 22,943 of NW_025890761.1, forward strand.
TTTTTGAAAAAAGTGGCCAATAAGGGAAACAAAAAGGCATCATCTACTAGTTTTGAATACACTGAGTCATCCAGTAGTAGCGGTGATGTAGTTGAGTTCCCAGTGAAGGGATAAAATACCTACTTAGGGCTAGAAATTAGCAACCCCGTAGGACACACCTCCATGGGGAATAATGAAAAAGAAACTCGGTACCTCCCTTCCTTACTCACATCCACCTTCAGAGGCAAAAGATGATGTCGAATCGAGTTCTGAGGATGTAAGTTTAGAAAATGTAAAAGATATTAACGTGCTACCTATTGATGTTCAGCACCCTCCCCTAGCCATCATACCTTCTCCGATGCCCATCGTTGAATAGTAGGGTACCTTGGTATGCAGGCTACATAATGACGGCCTGAGCAAACTCAGGAATGGAAAAATCAAAAGGAGCATATATCTCAAAAGATGCCTGATTACTACTGGTATGGTAGAGTTGCCTAGGTTTGAGGTTCAATTCAGGCAGTACGGGTTTGAGTAGATGACCATAGTGCCCGGCAGCTACAGTCCCGTGCTAGTCTAGGAGTTTTATATAGCGTACAAGGGAGAGCTGCAGAGATAGTATCCACAGGGTCAGCTATGGAGAGGGGAGATCCTATTACTTTATTGTTCATTCGGGGTGTGTGAGTCGACGTTTCTTAATGCACTATTGCCAGATTTTTGTACAGACCGGATTATTAGCCTTCGATAAACAATGGTGAAATGGATTATCATCTGGAGGAAATAAGAAAAATTAATTGAAAGCAGTTAGGATCAGATGAGAAGTTGGGTTATTTTTGGTGGATTTCTAGTCGAATAGCGTCAAATGGTGAGAACGCAGTGTGGGTAGTTAGTGGCTCGGGTGTCACCTCACAGAAGATGGAGAAGAATACTCTTAATTTTGAGGCCAAGGCATGGTGGACGTTGGCCCAGTCTAGTCTGGATAGCTTTGATCTCCAGCTATGAGATTAATGTAGGACAGTTTCTAGCTCGAGAGATGAAAGACCGAGCTGTAAGGGGTGAGAAGTCACTGTTGGAATACTCGTGTATGATTACGCAGCTGTGTTTGGCTGCAGGGGTACGGGAACTTTTGGGCATTGATGATATGATAGAGGCCATGAACACCACAGACTTGGGCATGACTAGAGACGCAACCAACTCATTGGCCAAGCAGGCGAAGCAAGGATTTAATATACTTACTGAGATATACAGGAGTTAGACTGAGGCTATCGAGACTGTTGAGGCTATAGAGACAGGTGGATAGACTAAGATTGTACAGACTTTAGCTGTAGAGGGTACATCTAGTGCCCCTCCTCTGGTTCAGTCTTTACCACCTCGCTCGAGAGGTATGCCTTCTAGTTTTATGCTGATTTCACAGGCCATGTGGACCGAGGCGATAATAAGATTGGGCACATTAGAGGCCAAGGTCCGAAACATGGAAGAGGGCATAAAGCCCTGGGTTGACACTCAGTTGGAACACCAAGACAAACGGGTACAACAAAAATTAGATGCATTTGAGTTGAGGATGGCCCGACAGTTGAGTAGCGGCAAACCCCAGACATTACAGAGGTGAAGGCTGAAGTAGATGAGATTAAGAGGATGGTCACAATGTTATACGACAGACCGGTTATCCCATGGCCCGTGGTTGAGCCATTATGCTTGATGTCCATGTTGAGGATATTTGGGCTATTCCGAACTAGATAGAGGAATCGGTTGTAGAGACTCGAGAATAAATAAGAGAAATAAAGAAGAGAAAGTATGAGGAGAAAGATTATATGAAGAAGGCGAAGGCAGATAACTACAGGATGAGCAGGATTAGCAGGTGAGGGCCCAGGAGATGGCTGTTGGAGCCAGTGGTTAGACACCACCAGTTATTGACATTGAGGGAGGCAGTGATGTAGATCCGCCGATCGATATACCATTGAGTGCATTGGCCAACACTGGTGCCACTGTTGCTGACCCAGTCCTGACAGTTGATGGGACTCATGATGATGATGGTGTGACACAGCCTGAGGGCCCACGCACTATATATAAGTTGGCGCCCTGAGCGCTCAAGTATGTTCCCATTCCCTTGAATTTTATTTTTACATGCACTACTGGGGACAGTGCATGAGCTTTCAATTGGGGGTATGGGTGTACCAAGTCACCACTAGTTACACTTGCCATGTTTCGAAGCTTGAGGTCACATTCTAAAAATTTTGAAGAACTGGCATGTCTGGTATTTATGTTTTTTTGTTGTTATTTTTTTGTTTTGATTTATGTGCTGGAAATATCTGAAATAGAAGGCGAATTAGTACTTATGGAAGTATACCTTGTTTTGAATGATTATGCTGAAAAATAATCTGATTTGAAAAAAAAATTGTGCTGAAAATTAACACCCCTCCTAAATTTTTGTGTTAACTGTGTGAGTTGTATGTATGTGACACAACTGAGAATCTGATAATGGCATTAGGATTAGGGATAGAATAACTAGGGCGAAATTTTGCATAGCTGGATAGGTAGTGCCTAGTAATATAACATATTACGAGTCTGTGTGAGGTATTACTGAGTTACCAGTGTGTCGGAATCCAAAACTTACTCGGTTGCTTTTACCTAGGCCTAGGATAGTCGAGTAGGAGATGATCATAGGCTATTTTGTTTAAAGTATACTTGAGCCTCAATGCCCAAACCAAATGAATAAATCTCTTTGATCTAAATATTTAAGCCTTAATTGACAAATTTTGTTGTTTACACCAATTTCACCTGCCTATTTCTACAATGAACATGTATTGTCCCTGGTCCTCCTTGGACACTGTGCACCTTAACTCAGGCAAATCGTCTAAGTTGAGGGGGGCTATTATAGGGGTGCGTAGAAAAAACTAGTGTGAAGAAAGAAGTGTGCAAGAAAAAAATGAAAAAAGGCAGGTGTAGTGAAAATAAAAGAAAACAAAAGAAAAAGAAGAAAATAAAAAGATGGTGAGAAAAATAAAATCGTACCTGGTCCAAGATGTATGTGCTTTAAAATAAAAATGGAGACATAAGGGCGGAAACAAAATAAATAGATAGGGTGGAAAGTAAGTGGACCCCAAAAAATGAGTAATGTCAAGGAAGCTTAGTCAATAAATAAATCCCAAAAAGATACCTTACCAGCCCTAACCTACGTTTCAAGTCAAATAAAGTCCTTTAGTGATCCCACCTCGACTGTCTAAAAGCTTAGGAAGAGAGCATATGGGCAAGCCTATGGTATTTTATATACACCGGTGAAACTTCTTTGTGAGTGAGAGCGTCTGTTTGATATATCCCTGAATGGATTGTTAATCTTAGATGAGAGTGAAAAAAAGGGATTTCTTTTATTGTAAGCACACATGAGGTATGTTGTTAGGTTGCTAGACTAGTCGGCGAATGTGATTTTTATATGCCCAGTTGTCTGTTACTAATGTAATGCCATTATCAGATTCTTTTTTGTCATTCGATGTACCGAATTGTATGCAAAGTTGTCTCTTGAAAAATTGAAAGTAGGAGAGGGAATAAAAGTGTTGAAAAATTGATATTTTGGGTTTTTATTCAATTGAAGACTTGGGATTTTAATCATCCTATTCTTGTACAACTAATTACATGCATGTTTCATTGATAATCATGGTTTTTTGCATGAACATGAGTAGTTAATCTCCCCGACTAGGGTTGTGGAAACTCTAATGGATTATCTACATAAAGGAAGTGGGAGATTCATATATTCTAGGGTTTATGCATGCATCTTAATCTTCTTCACAATAATTGACCTCAGAGCTACTGCAGAAGCTTGAGGATAGCCTATATTTACAAACATCCTCACAAGAGAGTTTGTGATTGGGAAAAGAGGATTAAGACAGTAATTTGAGATACATCTCTATCATACTATTCTATTATCTCATCTAATCATTTGAAACTTAAAAAGTGAAAGTGAACTGAAGTCATAGACAAGGAGTAATAAGGCGATGCCCTGAGACTCACAAGGTAATCGGTAAGATTTACCAACGCGTTCATAAAATGGTTGGTAATACATATCTTGTCGACTTTATATGTAGAGCAGTAGAATAGGTATATTAAAGATAAGAAATTTACGGAGTTGAGAAGTTAGGGGGAGCACAAGCCTAGTGTTCGTCTCATATTGTTTACAACTCAAAGCATTCAAGATTCGGCTACTAGTAACTTGTTACTTACAAAAAAAACCCATTTACTTTCTGCACTGCTCATGAATTACATCAAGTTAAGCGACTGTTCAACGTCTTCTCTGTGGGATCTACCTCAACCTAGTTCGGTTACTACATTTGTCATCGACCGCAGCATACTTCTTTGGAGGATATTTTTGGACGACATTAATTGTCAATCCTTAAATTACGGTTGATGTCTTCAGTAAGTCGATGGCTAGTGCTTGATAAATGATAATCCATAAAGTTGTGGAATTTCTCTTGGCTCCATTATAGAAGTGCGAAATTTGACCTGCAAATTTCATGTCACTTCAATCCCTCTTCTTGATCAAATAGTCTATGTCTCATTTCTACCACTTCAAATATAGCAATGCTCTTTCTATGCACTTCATTCATAATTCAAATTTAATTCATAACATGGATCTAGAGAAATAATAAAAATAGTGTCTTATAAAGAAAAATAGTCATAATATTTAATATGGTTTAATCAAGAAACCTACATAATTAAAAAAAATATTTAAAAAAAATACATAACTTATTCAGAAAATAATCTCACACTAATCAAACAATTTCAGTAAATTTCTATGTGAATGGAGAGACAAACTAAAATTCGTCTAGAGTTTAATAAGTTGGTGATTTTTTTAAGAAAAAAATTATTAAAAAAAGAAATCAAGTCAAATAAATTGTACTATTACCTTTTCTTCATTATAATTTGAGATAAGAATCTAGTACAACTCCCCTCACAAACTATGGTCAAAGTTGCTACGACACACTCCAACTTTATGGGGGTCCTATTATCCTTCGAAACTCAATTTTAGCATATTTTTATCACCATTTTATGCTGATGTGGCACCTTGCATGAAGTTAAACACTTGAAGCACGTGAAGGACTGTCATGTGCCATGTCAATTAAAAAGATTGACAAAAAATATGCTAAAATTTAGTTAGGGGGAGGGGGAGTACAAGACCTCCATGAAATTAGAGTGAGTCGTAGTACATTTGATCATAGTTATGGGAATACTAGATGCTTATCTCTTATAATTTTAAGAAAAGAAAATCGCAAAAGAGGAGGAGAAGATGTAGAGAAGCATACCTTATTATTATTATTATTATTATTATTATTTTAATTTTATTATTATTATTATTATTATTATTATTATTATTATTATTTATTATTATTATTATTATAGATACTATGTACGTACTACTACTATTATTGCTTCTACCACTACTCCTAATTATTATTTTTATTTAATAATATTTTTATATTTGCTTAATGTGTAAGTAAATTAAATTTAAATATATCTTATAGCATTTAAATTGTAAAAGAGATAAGTTTGAAATAGCAAATTTCTATTAGAACTCTTTAATTATGGATTTTTATTTTTAAGATAATGATAATATTTTTTTAAAATGGATAATGTACTTCAAATTCTATATAAGAGACACTAAGAAGGTAGACCAATTCAAATTCATTTAAATTCAAATTTAAATATTATATATATGAAAAAGGAAGATTAGTTTGTTATTTTTTTATCCTTGCTGCAGCAGCAACAACAATTACTCAACAACGATTACTACTACGTATTAACTATTACTACTACTATTCTTTATTTATTTATTTTTAATTCTTCTTCTAACGGATGCACTAATGCTACTACTGTTTAATTATTATTATTATTATTATTATTATTATTATTATTATTATTATTATTATTATTATTATTATTATCATTATTATTATTATTATTATTATTACCACCACTACTATGTTTGTACTGCTACTAATATTATTATTGCTTATTTATTTATTTATTTATTATTATTATTATTATTATTATTATTAAGAGTTTATGAAATAGTAAGAGTGTTTTTTTTGGATAATAATTTATATGTTTTACTTGAGATTATAATTTGAAAACCAATGATATTATTATTATTATTATATTATTATTATTATTATTATATTTTATATTTTATTAATTTTTAATCAAATGTATTCAAATACAATAGTGTATATTATTACTGCCACTATTAATATGTACGTACTACTACTATTTATTATTATTATTGTTGTTGTTATTATTATGCTATGGATTCAAACATAATCTACTATTACTACAACAACAACAACAACTACTACTACTACTATATTATTATTATTATCGTCGTCGTCGTTGTCGTTGTTGTTATGTAACAGTTAAAGTTTATTTAAGACTCTTTAACCATAGATTTCTATTTTAAAGTAATGATTGTCAAATCAGTTGAAATTATATATGTCATTATCTCCAAGGCTTATTTTGTGGAAATATGATTTCACAAAAGTAGGAGGTTAAACTGATTTGTGATTCATTTACAACTTGTAAAAATTAAACACCACAATTAAAAACTTAAAACTCATCCATTTTTT
>NW_025890761.1:29629-30962 GCF_002878395.1 Capsicum annuum
AAATTATTAGCTTAAAAAGAACAAAAGCAAAGAAGTGCGATGATTGATTTTCTTTTTGAAAGTTACGTTGTTAGTTTATTTATATACAAAAGTTGTTTGTTTTATGTTATCGGAATGAAAACAAATCATTTGTAAACCTAAAGTTATTATACAATAATATGGCTTTGGAAAATATTAATTTAATTGGTATTGATGTCTTTGTTCTAACTTCTAAGCTAGTCTTTGTTGAACCAGAAAGCAAAGCATGTAGTACTCACTTAACAATTTTATGAAAAAAAAAAATGGACATTCTTAATATAAAGAGTGAAGGTGCTAATTTTAGAGGGGGTGAAAAGGATTATTATTTGGGTTTTTGGTTTGGGTAGAAGAAGGTTGAATTTACTAATCATATATACAAGCAGCCAAAGCATGCAGAAGGAAGGTGTCCTGTTAGCTTAGGCTAAAGGATATTTTTGTCATTTCACAATTTCATCGACCACAAAACCCACATTCTAAAGGGTGTTTACGTCATTTCACAACACTTGCAGCATCACAAAAATCCCATTCCAGGATTCAACGCCGACCATAAATAGTGGTGGGGTGAAGGAGATGTTGACAAGGAAAAAACATCAAAAGGGTAGATCTTAAACCGTAGACCCTACTTCATGTAGAAACTTTCTATTTTGAGGCTCAGATCAGTTAAAACGGTCAAAGGAGACAACACATACATCTACAAACCTCGGTTACGCTATAAATAGACCTTCTGAATCGCCGCGCCAAGATACATGCTTGCTCCCTTTTGCCCCATGAATTCTAGACAGTTTAATCATCACAGGCTCTCATATATTTAAAAGTGAGATATAAAATTGAAAGTTAAAAATGATGAACTGAAAATACACAAAGAAAATTTTAAAAAATCATACAAAAAGAACATATGAAGAAGCAGAACTAAAATAGAAGAAAAATGCGAGCAGATGATGTCTCAAAGGTTTATGCGTAACTTTAAAAAAGGGAAAATAAAGGCCTGCTTTTTTTAGAGCAATATTACTTGGCTTTTTGATGATCTTTGTAGTACACCAGAACTAGCAAGGATTGAAGGCCTGCGGGAAAGAGAAGAGGAATTTTATTCTATATAAATTGGATAAACTGCCTGACTTAATAAAACATAAATTCTTAGTTACCCTATTTAACGTAATTTTTAAGTAATTACAATTCATAGTGCCTCTTGTCAATTAACTACAATCCATAACCTTTCTCGATGATTTTTCTCTTTCTCTATCTTCTTTTTTTCCTTTTTCCCCTTTATTTTTTTTCCCATTCTTTTCTTTACCATTTTCTTCATTTGTTTTTTTTT
>NW_025890761.1:31062-45389 GCF_002878395.1 Capsicum annuum
TACTTTCTTTCTTGCTTGCTTTTTTTTTTTTTTTTACTTTTATGTATTTTTTCTTTGAAATCTTTTTTTTTGGTATTTTCTTTTCTTTCGTTCTTCTTTCATTTTTGTCAATTTTTCTTTTTTTAAATTTTTTCTCTCATTTTTTGTTATTGTTTTTGTACTTTATATTTTATTTTTATTTGTATCATACTTTATACTTTAAACAAATTTATTATTTTTATTTGAATAGTTTAGCAGTGAGTATGTACAATTTATCATTTGTATTTGTATACAAATATGTATATAGATTTATTGTATTTGTTTGAGTCTAAAATACATCAATATGTGATGTATCATTCAACAAATTTATCATTAGTATTTGTATGTCAAATTTATTATTTGTATTTATATATAAATAAGTATCGTTTGTATGTGTATGGATTAAATTGTATAAACATGTATCATATGATACAAAAGTAATATTTGTATTTGTATAGTTAGCATTTGTATTTGGATAATTTATTATTTGTATTATTCAATTTGTGTCAGTAAAACACAAGTCGTATCAAGTAATATAAATACAAGTGTTCATACAATGAAAAATAATAATTCTTTTTCAATTATTTAAAAATACAAATGATGTTGTCAACTATAAATTCAAAAATAAAAAAATGAAGCAAATAAAATTATAAATACAAATATAATACACAGTCTACTTACAAATACAAATATAAAATAGTATTTTTGAAATACAATTGCATCGACAAAAATAGACTACAAATACAAATACAAATAAAATGTAACACCCCGTAAAAATTTTAATGAATTTATTTTTGACCCTCCCGCGTGTGTAATGTCAACTTTTGACTTGAATTGTGATTAGGGATTCTAAAAGGGTGTTTTGAAAACGTTTCAAAATTTTTGAAAGGGGTTCGGGACCATTTCGAAACTCCGAGGTTGTAAGCCTTTGTGATAAGGGCGTGGCAGGGAGGATAGTTTTTTTTATCTAGTTTTATTTTTCACTTGCGGTGAGGTTATTTTGGTCCTTTTACTACTTAAACAACTTTATAACGTCAAAATGACCCTTTTCCTTAAGTTTTAAAATATCAAACTCCATTTTTTTCTTCTTTTACTCCCAATCCAAGTAAGCTCAAGGATTTTATACAGAATTCACCATTCAAGCTTCAAACTTTGATTTTTCTCTAATCTCTTCTATATTTCAGACATGTTTCTCATTCCTTAATTTGAATTTTACACCATGGTACTTATTTAATCTATATTCATGTATTTTTATTGATGGGTTTGAAATTGGTTCGAGGGGTTTTGATTGTTATTACTTGAATTATTTTTTTCATATTTTAAATGGATTATTCATGCTTTAATTGATGGTTTTGGAGACTAAATTGGTGAATTATGATATTGATTGGAATGGGTGACATGAATCTCCCCAACTTGATGGATTTTTGGCTTAGTAATGGCTTTAGCCTCAACTTACTTTAAAATCTTGATTTTTAACATGAATATTCACATAGTTTAACTTGTCCTTTGAAAGTATTATATTGCATTAAAGGATAAATGGATAACAATGGTTTTGGAATGCCCATAGTGGCCATGATTTTGAATTTTAAATAGAACTTGGGAGTCTAATGGTTAAATGATGGTTTGGCATAATTGAATTAGCTTTCAATCATATTGGCATGACAACCCCATGTTGGCAAATGCCGTAGTAAAGACTCCTTGGTTAATGACTTGATTTATGTGTAAACCATTTTAATTTGGACTTAAAGAAAATTGTATAGCTTACCGTGAAGGTGTAGTATTAGAGGGACTAATACTGAAAATAACATTTGTCGATGCTGGGTGGTCTATATGACCATGTGCCTATATACAAATTATATTTTGGATGACTATCACCTTAGTTCCTTTAGCCTTTCTTTGGTATTGCGGCTAACATGTACTGGGGCCTTTTCGACAGACAGAGTTGAACCCATATAGCCCGTGGGTACCTTTACACAGAGTGAGATACAAAAGTCAGACTAATGGCTTATACTCTCATGTTCATTACCCTTTCCCCTTTCTCAGCATCCTATATACATGTATGTATAACTATTGTGTATGTCTCTTATGACTAGATTTCGATAACTATACTATTTTATCCTATCCCTTGAGTTATATGCCAGTGCTTGCTTGCTTACTATTCTAGGATGCTACATCATTTTATGATATAGGTTTGGAGGACTTCTTTGTTACTCTTGTGCAGTGTTTGTTGTTGTGGTGCATTTGTTGAGTTGTTGTGAAGTGGTAAGCCTCTATTCATCGAAAGGACCTATAATTTCATTGATTTTTCTTTATTTTCTCAGTACTTTTGGACTCTTTTTGTCATAGTCAGGGGCATGTGCCAACTTAGTTTGTATTTCTAGTTTAGAGGCTTTTGTGGACAGTATTGGGATGTCTTTTTTGAGTCTTATCTTTCTTTGGATTTATATATCTTTTATAAACTTGTTTAAATTCTAATATTTATCTTTATATGCTCATGAGGTAAAGCTAAAAAGGGGTTGTCTCCAACACACAGTGGACTGGAGATTACTCATCACAGCCAGGCTCGGGTTTGGGTCGTGATTGTTAACGTTCAAAATACACCTCCAATTAAAGGATGAAGAGGTCCCTATCAAAATATAGTAATCCAAATAGGTTGGGGTTGATCCCATAGGGAATAGACCGGAATTTTTTCTCAAACTTATTGAAATCACCAGGCAGTATGGGAAAGTAAAAAGGGAGATTTGTTGAAATAGAAAAAGGAAAAAAATTGGTTACTCTTGGTTGTAAACAATCTAAGACGAACACTAGGCTTGTGTTACCCATGGATTCTTAATTCAGTAGACTTATTGTATACTATCGAACTATTTCAATATCTTGTATGCAGAATTGATAAGTTATGTACCATCAACAGTCTTTTAGACGAGCTGAGAGATCTTACCCTTCACCTTTTGAGTCTCAGAATATCGCCTTACTAACCCATATCTTGATCCCAATTAACTATTATATTTTGGGTCTCTAGTTATTAGTTGATAGTTAATGATCTTACTTAGATAATACCTAGTAGCGTCGATCGACTGTTAATCTTCAAATTACTGTTGTGATCTTCTATTCCTAGTCATTACTCCTCTTTTGGGGTAAGAATCAATAATCTAGGTGGGATCTTAACGTTGGCCACAACTAAGAAATCAATAAGAACGAATAAAACCTAATACATGCAAGAATCTTTATCTAGAACAATTTGGCACTTTCTCCACTTTGCTAATTTGCTATGGTTCTCATAACCCTAGCTAAGGGAGTTAGTCGCTCATAGTTATAAGATCAATCATGGCATTCATAAATAAAATTACAAAATCAATCTAACAATAATAAGAGAAGAAATCCCAAAGTGTTAAATTGAATAACAAACCAAGAACAATGAGAGTATAGAATAGCCTCTAAAGGCCTACCCTTGAATATATGAATGTATGAATGTAATAAAATGATTTGAATAAAGCCTAAAAGGGTATTTATAGATTATAAGAAACCCTAGAAGTCAAATCCTAAATAAAATAGGAAAACCTAATTACCCATACATAATAGGACTTAAAAACATCATAGGAGTGTGTTTGGGATACATAGAAACCCTGGGAAACAATTTCGAAATGATTTGAGAAAATCACTATCGGCGGCATCATGTGGTCTACACCCGTGGTATGGACCTTGGCACAAGTAATACCTGTGGTCAGTAGGGTGAGCGTAGGTACATAATGTAGGTACAAGTCCAACAGCTTAGCTCTCGGGTTTTGACCTACGACACCTACTTTGCCTACATACTGACCGTATGTGCTACTTGAGGTCTACAAGTTGACTTATCAAGTGAAAAAGTGCCGACTTTTGAATATACGATATTAATCTTGCCTCAATCCGATAACGGGATGAAAAGTTATGGCTAAATTACCGAAGCACCGTCAACTCTTGGGATCTTCAACTCTGGCACTTGCAACCAAGCCTCAAATCTTCAACTTCAATCATATGATTTGGTCACGTATAATTCAAAAAGTGTCAAGAATACCCCATAAGGATCAAGTAAGTGTCCAAAAACATCACTTTTTATCTTTTTCTCGAATTTAGCATCCAAAACCCAATTTCCTGCAAAACACTCCAAAAATACCTTAAATTTAACAAAATAACCTAAGTACATCCATATTCTCATAGTTTTAAGCATTGAAAGTGTTATATTTCTATAGAACATCAACATTCTCAACTTAGAATATTCCATGTCCTCAGGCAACAAAACATAACAAAACAATAGACGATGCTTAACCAAGAGAAACCTAAAATACCTATGGCAGTTAATCATCAACTTTAAGCTCAAGATCATTAACCTCTCCATGTTTAATACTTTAAAACCCACATGTGTGTATTAATGAAGCATAAAAATATGACATGAAGGACTCAAGTTATGATATTATCTTAGCAACAAACAACCATGCATATATACAAGTTACACTACCAAAATAAGTAAGCAGCTAGCAATACAACCCATGTGCCCCCACATTAAAGATGTCCTACTTATTCATATGAAATAATACATGTCAATACAGGGATGGTCAAGAGACACTCACACTCAAAAAGAAGTTCCAATCAATGCATGTCAAATAACATTGGCTTGCCCTTATTTTCTTTACATTAACTTTCAGACAGTCAAGTTAGGATCACTATAGGACTTTTCTCGACTTGTAATGTAGGATTGGGGATGGTATGATACATATGGACTTTTAAAGTGACTAAGACTCTGTGGCACTATACTAACTTTGGGGTCTCACTTATTAACCATTTTTACTTTATTTCTGCCTTTATTTCTTTTTTTTTTTAATTTTAAAGCACATTCAGGTTAGGTGTCGTCTTTTATTCTTTCTTTTTCACTTTTTCAAAATTTTTCCTTTTTTCTCTTATTTTGCTACCACACCCAGCCCTACTTTATTTTTCTCTTATTTTACCCTTTATCCTACCCACTATACATTACGCACTCCTATGATAGCCACCCTCAACTTAGGTGATTTGCTTGAGTTGAGATACACAATGTCCAAGAAGGACCGAGGCTAAAATAGGTACATTGTAATACAAATAGGAAGGTGAAAATAAAGAAATAAGATATAAGGCTCAAAACAGGGATCAAGGGATACTATTTTGTAATGGGAAGGTCATTTAGGCTGAAAGTGGACTAAACTCAAAAACGACCTATGATCCGTTCCTAACCAACTATCCTACCACCTAGGCAAGACTAACTGGGCAAGTTCTGGATTTAACTCACAAATGAAACTAAGTAACATCTCACACACACATGACATAGAGTCAATATTACAAGCTACTACCTATCCGGTTCATTCAATTATTAGCACTGATTATCATGTCCCTAATCCTAATGCGATAATAAGATTCACAATAGTCACACACACACACATATATATCTATATATATATCTATATCTATATCTATATCTATATCTATATCTATATCTATATCTATATATATCATGCAATTCAAAAATAAACAATTGGAGAGTTTTTATCATTTATCTCAAAAATCAACAAGATGTGTCAACTGCCTCAGATACTGATTTTTCTCCTAGTTAACCACAAAATATCACAAAACAAAACATAATACGTCTAAACATTCCAGCATCAGGGGAAAAGAGAAATGACAATAAAAACCCCAAGAGGATATTTAGATCCACAAGCAGCCCCAGCCCCAACTTAAAATCATGCATTGTCCCCAATGCATCAAACCTCCATAAAACAAAAGAGTTAGGAACATACTTGTTGCACCATAGGTGTGGAGATCTAACTTTAATCATGTAACACAAATATAAACAACAAAACACCTTGGATTGTCTCCCAAGTAGCACTTGACTTTATGTCGTTGTATGAATTGACTTGGTTGGGTACTCAGACTTCCCCAACAATCCCATGGGTACTTTGATTACTCAGACTTCATCAAGGTAATCCTATAGTTGGACTCCAGTTTTCTTTTTCCACTTTGAACTTATAAACTACACCCATTATTGTTTTTCTAATTTCCTATTATGCTCATGGGGCGGAGGAATAAAAATAAAGGACCCAAGAAATAGATGTGGCATATTTTACTTCTTGGTCCTTACATGAGAAATGTAGTTTCTTTATTCTAGCTCAACAAATTCAAGAATATAGATATATCTTTCCTCCTCCTTGCACTCTTTTTCATGCTTAAATGGCTCGATCAAAATCTGACTATCCAAACACAATGTGAAAAAATGCTTCAAATGAGGTCCAATACGCCCCAACTATGAATTTTTCTCTTTTTACATCCCACATAAATCTAGTATAATTTCCTTAAGAGTAACCCTATCTATAAGAGCATGGGTAATTTTTGACTCCTCCAATTTTAGCTCCTCAAGTTGGCTTTTTAGAATTCTTTCATTCTCACATCACCCATGACTAAGTTGTTTGGTGCTACACATAACAACGTTTGCATACCAATCCATTTGTAGGTAGTAAATATCCAAGCCAAATATGTCAACTTCTTGAATAAGCTTATGATTATTATGGACAAGGAGTGTTACTATTTCTAATAGGCTATATTTGTGCTTACATACTATATTTTCCATACTCCTGCAATAATGCACCATATCAAAAGAAAAAAAGATCAATAAATAAGGAGTCATCATCACTCTACACTTTCTTTAGCCAACCTGTCATCTTAAGAAGAGAAGGAAATAGAACAAATAAAATAAAATAAAATCCAATAACTCCACCAACTTTAATCAAGAATTTTGAGACCATATTCCCTGATAACGGCACTAAAATTTGATAACGCCTAATATACACCTCCAATTAATGGATGAAATAGTCACTGTCAAAATATAGTGACCCAACTAGGTTGGGGTTGATCCCATAGGGAATAGGCCAGAAATTTTTCTCTAACTTATTAAAATCACCAGGCAGTGCGGGAAAGTAAAAAAGGGATTTGCTAAAATAGAAAAAGGAAAATAATTGGTTGCTCTTTGTTGTAAACAATCTAGACAAACACTAGGCTTGTGTTCCTCCTAGATTCTTAAATCACTATACTTACCATGCATTGTCAAACTATTCCAATATCTTACATACAGATTCAATAAGTTATGTAACATCAATAGTTTTTTGGATGAGCTGATAGATTTCACCCCTTACCTTTTGAGTCTCAGGATGTCGCCTTACAAACCCTAATCTTGATCCAAACTAACTATTACCTTTTGGGTCTATAGTTATTAGATGATAGTTAATGATCTTCCTTAAATAATACCTAGTAGCGTGGATCGACCGTTAATCTTCAAATTACTATTGTGACCTTCTTTTCATAGTCACTGCTCCTCTTTTAGAATAGTAGCAAAACTCTAGGCAGGATCCTAATATTTTTCACCTCTAATAAATCAATAAGAATGAATAAAACACAATACATGCAAGAATCTTTATCTAGAACGACTTGGTGGTTCCTCTACTTCATTAATCCGCCAGGGTTCTCACAACCTAGCTAAGGGAATTAGCCACTCATAGTTATGAGATCAATCATGAAATCCATAGACAAAATTACAAAATCAATACCACCATAATAAGATAAGAAATCCCAAAGTCTTAAATTAAATAACAAACCAAGAACAATAAGAGTATAGGATAACCTCTAAGGGCCTACCCCTGAATATGTAAAAATGTATGAATGTAATAGAATGATCTAAATATAGCCTAAAAGGGTATTTATAGATTACAAGAAACTATAGAAGTCAAATACTAAATAAAATAGGAAAACTTAATCACCTATACATAATAGGACTCAAAAACATCATAGGAGAGTGTTTGGGATACAATAAACCCTAGAAAATAATTTCAGAACGATCTAGAAAAATCACTATCAGCGGTCACATGTGGTCTGCACCCGCGGTGTGGCCCTGGGGAGAGTTAGTACCTGCTGTCAACAGGGTAGGCACAAGTATAGACCACAGGTATAAGTCCTTTAGCCTAGCTCTTGAGATTTAAACTTTTGACACCTACTTTAACTACATACGGGCCATATGTGCTACTTGAGGTCTACAAGTTGACTTATCAAGTGCAAAATTCCCCACCTTTTAGTATATAATTGAATTATATTCCAACGATACCAATTTTGCCTCAATTCAATATCAGGGTGAAAAGTTATGGCCAAATCATCGAAGCACTATCAACTCTTGGGATCTTCAGCTCTGTCACTTGCAACCAAGCTTTAAATCTTCAACTTCAATCACATTCTTTGGGCATGTATAATCCATAAAGTGTCATGAATACCAATAATGATCAATTAAGTGGCAAAAAAATCAGTTTTCATCTTTTTCTCAAATTTAGCATCCAAAACCTGATTTTTACAAAACACTCCAAAAATACCTTATATATAAAAAAATAGTCTTAAGTACATTCATATTGTCATAGTTTTAAGCATCGAAAGTGCTATATTTCTATAGCCCATCAGTGACAAGCTTAGTATCAAAGCATGATTCAGGGTCGTTAGGTGTCCATAAAGCCGTGTCGAGTAGAGTTCCTTTTATATAAGTGTAGCATGCCACACTTGTAAGGGGGAGGCTATGAGGCATTTAGGAATATTTTCCTTTTTTATTCCCTATTTTAGGCTATAGAGTTTGGTTATCATAAAACTTATCTAACTCCTGACTTATGCATATTTCAGATTATACTTTCCCTAAGATCTAACAGTCGTAGGAACTCAGTTGGAACCTCTATTCCATCTGGGGAAGATGTGGATGGAATTCTCCCTGCTTATAAAGTGCAGGCCCAGTCTAGGGTCCCTACTCCTAACTGTACCACTCTACATAGGGTTTAATCGATCCCTACCAGTCCTTCTCGGGCCTTCCAGGCTATTGATACTTATGCTCAGTCGACTGAGAGAGATATCTCTAATGTAGAGTTCTGTAAGTCTATTCATATACTTGCTCAACTGGTGGCATCACAGTCTTATCGGTTTGATAATATTATTTATGTTTCTAATTTATCTGAGGTCACTTGGGTTGGCCAAGTTATGAAATTGAATCCCCCAACCTTCACTCACTCTAAGATTGAGGAGGATCCTCAGGGATTTATTAATGAGATGGAGAAGATCTTTAGGGTCATGCATGCTACTAATTTAGAAGGTGTAGAGTATGATGCTTATCAATTAAATAATGTAGCTTACCAGTGGTATGAGGAGTGGTAAGGATTGAGTGGTTAGGATATTGATCCAGTGATATAGGATAACTTTTTAGGTACTTTTATTAATCACTTCTTCCCTTAAAAGTTGAGGAAGGCTAAGGCTAACAAGTTTTTGAACTTGAAGTGGTCTAAGATAAGTGTTAAAGAGTATGCCTTGAAGTTCCATCAACTATCCCATTATGTATCGGAGTCGGTGTCTAATATAAGGGCCCAAATAAGGAAGTTTACTTCTAGTTTGTCCCATGAATTAGTGTTAGAGTTTAAGGATACTATGCTGAATAATGATATGGACATATCCGGGTTGGTGGTTTATATGCAGCAGGTGAAAGATGAGAAAAAACAAGTAAAGATGGGACACAGGCAGAGCAAAAAGTTTAGATATGTATAGCAGGGTGCAAATCAGTAGAACAGTGGAAGGGATGATAGACAATGGACTAAGAAGAGGAATTAGGGGAACTCTTATTCAACAACTAGTGCTCATTATCCTAAGCCTTCCAGTGATCATCATTTTCAGGCTAACATTGGTCCTAAGGCATAGGGTGCTCAGTCTTAGCTTGGTAGAGCTCAGACAGCCTCATCCTATCTTCCTTGCCATTTTTGTGGATAGCTTTACTGAGGTTATTAGGAGGACAGAAGGAACTTGTGTTTTAATTATGGTCAGGTCATCTGCAATGGAATTATCCTATAGATAAATTTATCACTAGAGCTAATAAGGTCTCGATTGCTACCTTTTTGGCCTCTGCACCTTAAGGCACCACTTTTGTACTGACAGTGGCCAGAATCATCTCTATGCACTTTCTACTCATTAGGAGTCTGAGGTATCCCCAAATGTTATTATCGGTATGTTATAGATCTTTTACCATGATATTTACTATTTACCTGATCTGGGTTCTAGCCTATCTTATATGACCCCTTATGTGGCTGTTCACTTTGGTTTTGGTCTTAAAAATATTTTTGATTCCTTTTCTATTTCTACTCCTGTGGGTGAGTCTATTATTACTAGAAAAATCTATAGAGGTTGTGTGGTGTCCATTCTTTATAGGGAGACATTGGTAGATTTAATAGAATTTGACATAGTAGATTTTAATATAATCTTGAGGAAGGATTGGCTCTATTCGTGTTGTGCTTCTTTGGAATATAAGGCCCGAAAGGTCATTTTTTATTTTCCTAATGAATCGGTGATTGAATGGGAGGGGAGTTCCTTAGTCCCTAAAGGGAGATTTATTTCCTATCTTAGAGCTCAAAAAATGATATCCAAAGGGCGTCTATACCACCTAGTTCTGGTTAAGGATTCTAACTCTGAGAGTCCCACTTTAAAATTTATCCCTGTGGTTAATGAATTTCTATATGTTTTTTTCGATGATCTTCCCATAATTTCTCCTGATAGGGAGATAGATTTGGGATTGATCTCCTACTGAATAACCATCTAATTTCCATTCATCCATATAGGATGGCTCAGGTGAGTTAATAAAACTGAAGAAGAATTTAAAAGATCTTCTTAATAAGGGTTTCATTCATTCTAGTATTTTTTTTGGGGTGCTTCTATACTTTTCATGTGAAAGAAATATGGATCTCTTTGGATGTGTACAGACTATCATCAGTTAAATAAGGCCATAGTAAAGAATAAGTATCCTCTTTCTAGGATTGATGACCTCTTCGATCAACTTCAGGCTGCTAGGTGTTTCTCTAAGATTGATCTTCATTCGGCTTATAATCAGTTGAAAATCAGGGAGATTGATATTCCTAAGACTGCTTTTCGAATCCAGTACGTTCTTTATGAGTTTTTGGTTATGTCATTTGGGTTTACCAATGCTCCGACTACTTTTATGGATCTTATGAATAGGGTGTTCAGGCAGTTTTTAGATTATTTTTTATATTATTCATTGATGATATCTTGGTGTACTCTAAAAGTGAGGAACATCACGCCAATCACCTCTGAGTTGTGTTGTAGACTCTTTAGGACCAAGAGTTATACGCTAAATTTTCTAAGTGTGAATTTTGGCTAAATGTTATGACTTTTCTCGGGAATGTTATTTCTAGTGAAGGGATCAAGGTGGATCCAAAGAAAGTTGAGGCGGCTAAGAAGTGGCCTAGACTAATGACTCCAACTTATATTAGGGGCTTTTTAGGCTTGGTTGGGTATTATAAAAAGTTTGTGGAGTGTTTCTCATCTATTGATACTCCGCTGATAAATTTAACTCATAAAAAGGTTAAGTTTTTATGGTTTGATACTTGTGAGGGTAGTTTTGAGAAGTTGAAAGATAATTTGACTTCTGCACCTATTTTAACCCTACCCGAGGGTACTAAGGGGTTTGTCGTGTATTATGATGCATTTTGTGTGGGACTAGATTGTGTTTTGTTACAGCAAGGTAAGGTTGTGGCTTATGCTTCCAGACATCTTAAAGTTTATGAGAGAAATTACCCAACTCATGATATATAGTTGGTGACTGTGGTTTTTACTTTGAAGATTTGGTGTCGTTACTTATATGGGGTGCATATGTATATTTATTTGAATCATAAGAGCTTGCAATAAGTGTTTACTCAGAAGGATCTGAATCTCAGGAAAAGGCAGTGGCTCAAATTGCTTAAAGATTATGACATGAGCTTGCAATAGCTTCTAGGTAAAGCTAATGTTGTTGCTTATGCTCTTAGCAGGTTGTTTATGGGGAGCTTATCTAATGCGGATGAGGAGAAAAGAGGATTAGTGAAGGATATTGGCTGAATAATTTGGGAGTTTGTCTTTCAAACTTTGAGGATGGTGAAGTAATTTTCCAAGAAGCGGTTAAGTTGTCTCTTGGTGTCAAGGTTAAGAAAAAATATGTTATAGATCCCATACTTATGTAAATCAAGAATAAGGTAGGTCAGCAAAAGGTTATGGATTTCGAGATTAGGGGAGATGACATCTTGATATATCGAGGAAGATTGTGTTCCTTATGTAGATGGGATGTGGGAAAGGATTTTGGCTGAATCTGACGAGTCCTGATATACAGTTTATCCTAGTTCGACTAAGATGTATCATGACTTGAAGGAAATCTACTAGTGGAATAATATGAAGACGGATGTGTCGAATTTTGTAGCTAAGTGTATGGTTTGTCAGCAGGTCAATTTTAAATATTTGAGACCTGGTGGCATATCCCAAGAGATAGAATTGCCTATATGAAAATGGGAGATGATTCATATAAATTTCATTGCTAGTCTTCCGTGGTCTCAAAATCAATAGGATTCTATTTGGGTCACTGTGGATAGAATGACTAAGCCCGCTCACTTCTTGCCTGTGAGTACTAACTACTCAAGAGAAGATTATGCTAAGTTGTTCATTCAGGAGTTACTAAAGTTGTATGGGGCATTAGTGTCAATTATCTTAGACCAGGGTACACAGTTTTCTTCTTGTTTCTGGCATTTATTTCAGAAAGGTTTAGGTACACAAGTGAATCTTAGCACCGCTTTCCACCCTCAAATGGATGGACAAGTAGAATGTACTATTCATACATTGAATGATATACTAAGGGCCTGTGTGATTGATTATAAAGGAAGTTGGGTTGACCATTTGCCTCTTATTGAGTTTGATTATAATAATAATTACCATTCTCACATTCAAATAGCTCCTTTTGAGGCTCTTTATAGTAGAAGGTGTAGGTCTCCTATTGGGTGGTTTGAGGTAGGTAAGATTAGGTTGTTTGGCCCTGACTTGGTTCACAAAGACATGGAGAAGGTAAAAGTGATTAGAGAAAGACTTAAGATTGCTCAAAGTCACCCAAAGTTTTATGTAGATTTGAGGCAAAGTGAGTTGGAGTGTGAGGTTAATGATTAAGTATTCTTAAAGGTCTCCCCTATGAAAGAAGTCATGATATTTTGGAAGAAGGGAAATCTCAGTCCCAGTTACATTGGTCCATATCAAATTTTAAGAAGAATTAGGAATATCACTTACAAGTTAGTTTACCAATGAATTTATCTTCTATTTATCCTGTTTGCCTTGTGTCTATGTTGAAAAAATGTAAGGGTGATCTTTCTTTGATAGTGCTTACTGAGAATGTTGGTGTTTCGAATTCGTTCTCTTATGAGAAAGTCCCAATAAAGATATTGGATAGGCATATTCATAGAGTAAGGACTAAGGATATAGACTTGGTCAAGGTTCTTTGGAGAAATCAAGAGGTTGAGGAAGCTACATGGGAGACTAAATAAGATATGAGAGCCAAATACCCATTCTAGTTCCCCATTTTGGGTGAAAGTGTTGAAGGCATGAGTTTCATTATCCCTCTTGTCGCAATCATAATTTGTCCTTGGATTCTGATGTATTCTGGTTATTATCATGCTAAATATGTCCTAATTCCTCATTTGGGGACAAATAATCTAATGGGGGGATAATGTAAGACCCTATAAAAATTTCAATGAATTTATCTTTTACCCTCTCTCCCCGCGTGTGTAATGTTAATTTTTGACCTAAATTGTGATTAGAGATGTTAAAAAGGTGTTTTAGGAGAGCTTCAAAAGTTTCAAAATGGGTTCGGAGCCATTTTGGGACCCCAAGGCAGTAAGCCTTCATGATAGTGGCATGCCACGCCACTTAGCCTCCACAATAAATGTGTGGCATGAAGGTTAAGCTCTACGATAGCAGCGTGCCATACTGCTATGTATTTTTCTTCCAGTTTTTGTTTTTTCTACTTAGGTGAGGGAATTTTGTACCGTTTTCTTCAGTTTTGAAAGATCATACTCCATTCTTTGTTTCTTTAACTGTCAACCCAAGAAAGCTTAAGGGTTTTACAGAGAATACACCATTCAAGCTCCAAACTTTGATTTCTCTTCAATTTCATTTGTACTTCAAGCATGTTTCTCATTCCTTAATTTGAATTTTATATTATGGTACTTATTTAATCATTATTTATATGTTTTAGTTGATGGGTTTGAAATTGGGTTGAGGGGTTTTGATTGTTATTAATTAAATTGCCTTTTCATATTTTAAATAGATTATTCATGCTTTAATTGATGGTTTTTAGGACTGAATAGTGCATTATGATATTGATTGGAATGGGTGGCATGGGTCTCCCTAAATTGATGAATTTTTGGTTTGGTAATGGCTTTAACCTT